>NC_088345.1:18527500-18722500 GCF_036884655.1 Musa acuminata AAA Group
ATAAAGTGCTCGAAAATAAACGCAAACCAGAGATTTAGAGTGGTTCGGTCAGCCTTGACCTACTCCACTTTTGGCTTCCTCCACCGATGAGGTTGCCGACGTCAACTAGGTGCCTTCCTTCAATGGGCGAAGGCCAAACTTCCCTCTTACAGTTTCTCTCCTTTTGACAGGCTTAGGAGACAACCTTTACAGACCTTTCTCTCCTCACTTTACAGTTGAAAATTTGAAGAACAGAAGGAGGAGACTCAAGGGTTTTACAACACTTTTGAGCTCTTTAGAATCACAGAAAAGATCACAATTTCGGTATAGGTCTGTGTCTTTTCAGTGCTGAATGGGTGGGGTATTTATAGGCCCCAACCCAATTCAAAATTCGAGCTCAAAACGATCAAATCGATCAAATCCCAGAATTCTGGGATCAGGCGGTTGCACCTCTCGACTGGAGAGGTGGCACCGCCTGGCAGAGCTCGAAGACTGAGCTCTGCCGATTGCTTCTTCTCTGCCAGAGCTCGAAGACTGAGCTCGATGGTTGCATCACCTGGCAGAGCTCGAAGACTGAGCTTGGTGGTTGCATCACCTGGCAGAGCTCGAAATCTGAGCTTGGTGGTTGCATCACTTGGCAGAGCTCCAAACTGAGCTCAAGCTGATGCACCATTCTGCCATAGCTCGAAGACTGAGCTTGGTGAATTCATCACCTGGCAAAGCTCGAGACTGAGCTCAGGCTGATGCACCACTCTGCCAGAGCTCGAAGACTGAGCTCTGTGGTTGCATCGCCTGGCAGAGCTCGGAACTTGAGCTCTAGCGGTGCAACCTCTTGGCTGGAGCGGTTGCACCTCCCAGCCGTGCAGCCCTGGCGGTTGCACCTCCTGGCTGGGGCGGTTGCACCTCCCAGCCCCACAGCCCAGGCGGTTGCACCTCCTGGCTGGGGCGGTTGCACCTCTCAACCCCACAGCCCAGGCGGTTGCACCTCCTGGCTGGGGCGGTTGCACCTCCTGGTGCAATCAGGGTCCGAATGGTTCACTCCATTCGACCCACTTTGAATCTTTTCAGGGGCCCAATTGCCCCAAGATTAAGCTAATGGGATCACCTCCCATTTTCCTGCTTAATCATCGTGCTAACTACGATTATCTCTAAGACAACTTCTGCAGCTTTGCACCGATGCGTCAATCGCTTCTTCCGGCGAGTTTCCGGCCAACTTTCGTCGATCAACCGATAACCCTCGGTGATCCTTCTGCGGACATCCGGCATACTCCTGGACTTTGCGACGATCCACTTGGCGAGTTCCGACGAGCTTCGCTTGGCAAGCTTCTGGACTTCTCGGATCTGTTCTCTCTGAACCTCCGACGACCGTCCGAACTTCCGTCGAACTCTCGAACTCCCAACGTGATCATGATCTTGACTCCGGCGCAACTCCTGCTGCTTGTCTTACTCTCATCGTAGTTAATCCTGCACACTTATCTCAACACATAGATTAGATAACAAATGACAATTGACTTCATCATCAAAATCCGAGATTCAACAATCTCCCCCTTTTTGATGATGACAATCAATTGATAAAGGAGTTATCCTTAACTCCCCCTATCTATATGCCATAGTTGAGATAAGTCAACCTTGAATTCAAGACCTAAGAATTCAAGTGACGCATTGATAAGTTAGATCAGTTAAACTTATCAATGCTCCCATCATGATGCCTATCATGATGTATCTCTTCAAGAATTATGTCAAGGCATGACATACATCAACAAGTTTGTATGATTGTGTTTGTAACCATTCATCATGTAATCATATAAAGCAACGAAGGACTTTTTACATGATGCTTACATTTGAGATTTGCTAGTAAGTTTGCATTTTCTTCACAATATCAAATCAAGATATGATGCAAACTATAGTACATGTTCACATATCTCTTGGTGATGCAAGGATGGCATAACATTGTTTATAGCATCACTCAAGTATTTGCAACTATGACATAGATATGATTATGGCAGTTCAGCTATGACATAGTGTTTATCAATTCGTATTTTTCTCCCCCTTTGTCATCAACAAAAAGCGTGATAGCATTATCAAGCATATAAAGGAAGTCATGACACATATATCACTTTATTGTTTTTGCTTGACGGAGGAAAGTCATTTTCCAACGAGTTTTCATAAGAATGTATGGGAACATCCCATTTTTAGCATACAACCCGAAAAATGAACTTTTTACATGCATTTGGTTAAAAATATTTGTCACATAATTTGCAACATGTTGTTTGATCAAGCGTTGTCAAGGCATGTAATAGTAATAACATCCGAAAGATAATTTTAACTAGTTTAAGTATTTGGACACATCAACATACCTAATTCTCTTCTTATGTAATCAAATTGTTCTTCACATAGGGGTTTTGTGAAGATATCAGCCAGTTGATGTTTGGTATCAATAAACTCTATGGTCACGTCATGATTAGTGACATGATCACGTATAAAGTGATGTCTAATATCAATGTGTTTTGTTCTTGAGTGTTGTATAGGATTTTTAGTTAAGCATATTGCACTCGTGTTATCACATTTAATGGGAATATCTTTAAGATTCACTTTGTAATCTTCTAAAGTGTTTTTCATCTATACAACTTGTGCACAGCATGCACTTGCTGCAATGTATTCAGCTTCGGTTGTTGATAGGGCAACCGAGTTTTGTTTCTTAGATGACCAGGATACAAGGGCATGTCCTAAAAATTGACATGATCCTGATGTGCTTTTTCTGTCTAGTTTACAGCCAGCGAAGTCCGCATCAGCATAGGCTGTTAATTCAAAATTTTCTGATTTTGGGTACCATAATCCTAGATTGGTAGTTCCATTAAGATATCTGAGTATTCTTTTGACTGCTTTGAGATGAGATATCTTAGGGTCTGATTGAAATCTAGCACAAAGTCCTACACTGAACATGATGTCTGGTCTGGTGGCAGTGAGGTAAAGTAAACTTCCTATCATACCCCTATAGGTTTTTTGATCGAAGCTTTCTCCATTCTCATCAATTTCTAACTTAGTGGAGGTGCTCATAGGAGTGTCAATGGCTTTTGAATTATTCATTTTGAACTTCTTTAGCAAACTCACAGCATATTTGGTTTGACTAATAAAGATGCCATTGCTTAGTTGTTTGATTTGTAGACCTAAGAAGAATGTTAACTCTCCCATTAGACTCATTTCGAATTCATGACTCATAGTTTTCGAAAAGGATTCACAAAGAGATTCATTTGTAGAACCAAAGATAATATCATCAACATAAATCTGAACAATGAGAAAATTATCTTCAAAATTCTTGATAAATAATGTAGTATCAACCTTGCCTTTAATGAAATTATTTTCAATGAGAAAAGAGCTAAGTCTCTCATACCAAGCCCTTGGGGCTTGTTTTAAACCATAGAGAGCTTTAGTCAATCTAAACACATGATTAGGGTAGCCATTGTTTTCAAATCCAGGAGGTTGTTCAACATAAACTTCTTCGGAAATGAAACCATTTAGAAAAGCGCTTTTAACATCCATTTGAAATAACTTAAAATTATTGCAACTAGCATAGGCAAGGAGCATCCTTATGGCTTCCAATCGAGCCACAGGTGCGAAGGTTTCTTCGTAATCGATACCTTCTTCTTGGTTGAAACCTTTGGCCACTAATCTAGCCTTGTTTCTAACCACGATACCATTTTCATCTTGCTTGTTTCTAAAGACCCATTTAGTACCAATTACTAAATGGTCATTTGGCCTGGGAACAAGCGTCCACACCTCATTTCTCTCAAATTGATTTAATTCATCTTGCATTGCGATAATCCATGAATCATCTTTCATGGCTTCATCAACACATTTGGGTTCAATTTGGGAGAGAAAAGCGGCGTTGGCACAAAAGTTTTTAAAAGAAGATCGTGTTTGAACCCCCTTTGATGTGTCTCCTAGGATTAGTTCCTTAGGATGAGCATCTATATACTTCCAATCCTTGGGTAAGGATGTTTTGGAAGTGGATGCAACCAAGTTGCTAGTTGGAGACGGGGTTTCGTTTAAATTCAAGGAATCAAAATTAATATCATCATCAAGATCATTTTTCTTAATTTCTGAAATCTCATTGAAAACAACATGGATGGATTCTTCAATAATTAAGGTTCTTTTATTGAAGATGCGAAAAGCTTTAGAAACCGAAGAATAACCAAGAAAAATTCCTTCATCAGATTTAGCATCGAATTTTCCTAAGTTATCCTTTTCATTCAAGATAAAACACTTACACCCAAAGACTTTAAAATATGAGACATTGGGTTTTTTGTTATTCCATAACTCATAAGGAGTTTTGGTGAGTAAGGGTCTTACTAGGACTCTATTTAAAATATAACATGCAGTGTTTACAGCTTCGGCCCAAAAATATTTGGGTAGGCTATGTTCATTCAACATGGTTCTAGCCATTTCTTGCAAATTTCGATTTTTTCTTTCTACTACCCCATTTTGTTGAGGATTTCTTGGAGTAGAGAAGTTATGGTTGTATCCGTTGAGTTCACAGAATTCTTGGAAGTCATGATTTTGAAATTCTCCACCGTGATCACTTCTAATTGACGAAATCATAGATTCCTTCTCATTTTGAACAAGTTTACAAAACTTGGTAAAATGTCTAAAGCATTCATTTTTTTGTTTTAAGAAGTAGGTCCATGTATATCTGCTGTAGTCATCAATAATGACAAAGGCGTATTTGCTACCTCCTAGACTCGATGTAGAGATTGGTTCGAACAAGTCCATATGGATCAATTGTAAGGGCCTAGAGGTGCTTATTTGATTCTTAGCTTTGAAGCTACCCCTAATTTGCTTACCTAATTGGCAAGCATCACATACATTATCTTTGATGAACTTGATATGAGGAATTCCTCTTACAAGTTCTCTAGATGATACTTGATTGATTAGTTTCATGCTAGCATGACCTAATCTTCTATGCCATAGCCAAGCATCTTCATTCATAACGGCAAAGCACATTTCATCACATAAGTCATTGATGTCAATAGTGTATACGTTGTTTTGTTTTAATGCAATCATAGATACATTTTTGTGTGGTTTTTCAATGATGCAGGCATTAGATTCAAATCTTATAATATATCCTTTATCACATAATTGACTAATGCTCAAGAGGTTATGTTTTAAACCATCAACTAGTAAAACATCTTCAATAGAGAGGTTGGATTTGTTACCTATGGTTCCTTTGCCAATGATTTTACCCTTGTTGTTGTCTCCGAAGGTGACATATCCTTCGTCTATGCTAGAGAGCTTAGAGAATTGAGATGGATCTCCGGTCATATGCCTTGAGCATCCACTATCAAGGTACCATTTCTTGCTCCTAGCTTGCGATTGTTTAGTTTTCTACAAGAAAGGATGACGTTTAGGTACCCATTTGCTTTTGGGTGCCTCATAAATAGATCTACATTTTATATCATGTTGCATAGAGTTTATCATGGTTCCTTTAGGAACCCAAATTAATTTGTTTGGACTTATTTTCTTGAATGGACAACAATGTGTCTTGTGTCCAGATTTGCAACAAAAGTTGCACTTGGTTTGGTGTTGAACGTGTAAGATGGGGCCTTTTACAAAGGTAGTTGGATTTCGGTGAGGACTCCTCACAAATCCAATCCCACTTCTTTTGGGAGCATGACCCTTGTTTGTAAGGATCATGTTTAATGACTTGCTACCAACCTCGAATTTCTTCAAGGTGTCCTTAAGCAGCAAGTTTTCTTTTTGTATAGTTTCTAAATCATGACATTTGATACATGAGTTTAAACTATCATGATGTTCGACTTTTAACTTATCAAACTCACAAGTAAGATTATCATGTACCCTTTTTAGCAACTTGTATTTTCTATTTATAACTTTGCATTCATCAAATAAATCATGGAAGGCATTTAATAATTCATCGAAAGATAAATCAGCATCTAATAAATCCGTTACCTCCTCTTCGATGGCCATAAAGGCGTAATGAGCAACTTGCTCGGTGTTGGATTCTTCTTCCTCAGATGCGCTCGAATCATCCCATGTTGCTTGGAGCGCCTTCTTCTTTGTTGTTCTTTTCTTGACTTGGGGACAATCATTTTTGTAATGTCCCGGCTTTTTACATTCATAGCAGATCACTTGGTCCTTCTTAGGTTCAAGTTTATTTTTCACATCGTTTTTAAACTTGTTTCTTTTGAAGAATTTTTTAAACTTTCTTGTCAAAAGTGCCAAGTCATCGTCACAATCCTCATCACTTGAGATTTCTCTCAAGTGGCATTCAGAAGTTTTAAGTGCCATATCCTTCCTGTTCTTTGGAAGGATGTCTTCTTGCTCTTCATGAGCTTTGCAGGTCATTTCGTAGGTCATTAATGACCCGATTAGTTCTTCAAGAGGAAAATTTCGCAGATCTTTTGCCTCTTGAATGGCGGTGACTTTAGGATCCCAACTCTTAGGAAGGGATCTTAGTATCTTATTCACAAGCTCAAAATCCGAAAAGCTCTTTCCGAGACCTTTTAAACCGTTGACGACATCCGTGAAACGGGTAAACATGTCGCCAATGGTTTCACTCGGTTTCATTCGAAAAAGTTCAAAAGAATGCAGCAACAGATTGATTTTTGACTCTTTCACTCTACTTGTGCCCTCGTGGGTCACTTCAAGTGTGTGCCAAATATCAAAAGCAGTTTCGCAAGTTGAAACACGATTAAATTCGTTTTTATCTAGTGCGCAAAATAAGGCATTCATAGCCTTTGCATTAAGAGCGAAAGCCTTCTTTTCCAAATCGTTCCAATCGATCATTGGAAGAGAAGATTTTGAAAATCCATTTTCAACAAGGTTCCATAGTTCAAAATCCATAGAAATAAGAAAGATCCTCATTCGGGTCTTCCAGTAAGTGTAGTCCGTTCCACTGAACATGGGTGGACGTGTAATCGAATGCCCCTCTTGGTTTCCGGCGTATGCCATCTCTCTTGGGTTTTAATCCTTTAGAGAGTTAACCGGGCTCTGATACCAATTGTTAGGATCGAGAGCACTAAGAGGGGGGGGGTGAATTAGTGCAGCGGAAATCGTATAATAAATTTAAAACCAAAAGCTGCGTTTGTTCAAAAACTATTATGATGCAAAAGCAAATTCTCAGTTTGTATCTAAGTGCAGTTTGCGTCTAAGCGCAGATTGCGTCTAAGCGCAGTTTTGCGTCTAAGCGCAGATTGCGTCTAAGCGCAGTTTTGCGTCTAAGCGCAGTTTTGCGTCTAAACTCAGATTTACGTCTAAATGCAGATTTACGTCTAAACGCAGATTTACGTCTAAACGCAGTTTTACGTCTAAACGCAGTTTTACGTTTAAACGCAGTTTTACGTCTAAACGCAGATTTACGTCTAAACGCAGTTTTACGTCTAAACGCAGTTTTACGTCTAAACGCAGATTTACGTCTAAACGCAGTTTTACGTCTAGACGCAGATTTACGTCTAAACTTTGAAACTCGTTTGTATATTCGCAGAAGGCAGTATGCAGTTGAAATCAAGACGTAAACGTAAACTGAAATCTGATGATTGAGCGAAGAAAGCCGATTTACGTCCGAATGCAGTTTTACGTCTAAATGTTGAAACTCGTTCGTAAAATCGTAGAGGACAGATTGCAGTTATTAATAGGATTAAAATGTAAGCGTAAACTGCAAGGAAGCTCGTCCGTAAAAACGCGGAAAACAGTTCTGCAGAATCAAACGTAAACGTAAACTGTAATGTACGAAAATACGAGTTTACGTCTGAATGCAGATTTGGAAGAACAGCACTTAGAACTTGTTCGTGAAAGCGCAGAGAGCAGTAGTGATGAGGGAGGTTTGCAGTAATGATAAAGTGCTCGAAAATAAACGCAAACCAGAGATTTAGAGTGGTTCGGTCAGCCTTGACCTACTCCACTTTTGGCTTCCTCCACCGATGAGGTTGCCGACGTCAACTAGGTGCCTTCCTTCAATGGGCGAAGGCCAAACTTCCCTCTTACAGTTTCTCTCCTTTTGACAGGCTTAGGAGACAACCTTTACAGACCTTTCTCTCCTCACTTTACAGTTGAAAACTTGAAGAACAGAAGGAGGAGACTCAAGGGTTTTACAACACTTTTGAGCTCTTTAGAATCACAGAAAAGATCACAATTTCGGTATAGGTTTGTGTCTTTTCAGTGCTGAATGGGTGGGGTATTTATAGGCCCCAACCCAATTCAAAATTCGAGCTCAAAACGATCAAATCGATCAAATCCCAGAATTCTGGGATCAGGCGGTTGCACCTCTCGACTGGAGAGGTGGCACCGCCTGGCAGAGCTCGAAGACTGAGCTCTGCCGATTGCTTCTTCTCTGCCAGAGCTCGAAGACTGAGCTCGATGGTTGCATCACCTGGCAGAGCTCGAAGACTGAGCTTGGTGGTTGCATCACCTGGCAGAGCTCGAAATCTGAGCTTGGTGGTTGCATCACTTGGCAGAGCTCCAAACTGAGCTCAAGCTGATGCACCATTCTGCCATAGCTCGAAGACTGAGCTTGGTGAATTCATCACCTGGCAAAGCTCGAGACTGAGCTCCGGCTGATGCACCACTCTGCCAGAGCTCGAAGACTGAGCTCTGTGGTTGCATCGCCTGGCAGAGCTCGGAACTTGAGCTCTGGCGGTGCAACCTCTTGGCTGGAGCGGTTGCACCTCCCAGCCGTGCAGCCCTGGCGGTTGCACCTCCTGGCTGGGGCGGTTGCACCTCCCAGCCCCACAGCCCAGGCGGTTGCACCTCCTGGCTGGGGCGGTTGCACCTCTCAACCCCACAGCCCAGGCGGTTGCACCTCCTGGCTGGGGCGGTTGCACCTCCTGGTGCAATCAGGGTCCGAATGGTTCACTCCATTCGACCCACTTTGAATCTTTTCAGGGGCCCAATTGCCCCAAGATTAAGCTAATGGGATCACCTCCCATTTTCCTGCTTAATCATCGTGCTAACTACGATTATCTCTAAGACAACTTCTGCAGCTTTGCACCGATGCGTCAATCGCTTCTTCCGGCGAGTTTCCGGCCAACTTCCGTCGATCAACCGATAACCCTCGGTGATCCTTCTGCGGACATCCGGCATACTCCTGGACTTTGCGACGATCCACTTGGCGAGTTCCGACGAGCTTCGCTTGGCAAGCTTCTGGACTTCTCGGATCTGTTCTCTCTGAACCTCCGACGACCGTCCGAACTTCCGTCGAACTCTCGAACTCCCAACGTGATCATGATCTTGACTCCGGCGCAACTCCTGCTGCTTGTCTTACTCTCATCGTAGTTAATCCTGCACACTTATCTCAACACATAGATTAGATAACAAATGACAATTGACTTCATCATCAAAATCCGAGATTCAACATCCCTTGTATCCCCACACGAGCAGCTATGAGACCAACTGCATCCATCATATGGATGGGTATACAGCACACTAGTATGCTTGGTTATCTCGATGTCCCTCTCGAGTAAGTTATGACCGAGATTATTTAGGATCTGTGTTTAAAGGTGAATCAGTCTCATTATCGTGATCTCATCATGATCCGATTCTCATTGCATAGATCCAAGGACATCACAATATATATATATATATATATATATATATATATATATATATATATATATATATATATATATATATATATATATATATATATACAACAAGCAATATAAAGTGATAAATACCAAAATAAAATAAGCAAAAAGACTACGTGTCAAGTCATACATGTCATCACTCACGTAATTGTCTTGTTGTACATCTATGCCTAATATATGACTCATAACCTGCTTGATATTGGGCTTAGAGGGTCACACACATATGGTAAGTATTGTGACCAGTAGATGTTCGAATATAAGATATCCGTTAGAGCCCCTATCTTATTGGATATCCAATAAGCCCCTAAATTATTGGATCTGGTGTATAAGAACTAATAATAGCCAGTGAGAGATTATTGGGTAATAACTCACTAATCTAAGAGACTTGGGTAGTTGGATGAAAATTCAGTACCCAATATGGTAGGATCCATTAGGGTTAAGTTGACAAGGGGCCTCTATAAATAGGAGGGAACCAAAGGGCCATGAGTTAGGTTTTTTTACTACCACCTCCTATTTTCCTCTCTCTCTCTCCTCCTCAACCTGCAACCCCTATTTGAGGTATGTGGATAGTAAGAAGGGGCAACCCCTTTTTTTATTGCATGGTGTATGCAGCGAGGAGGATTACGCAATGATTTGAGGAGTATCTTCGTAGCCTCTAATGTGTGGATCATCACTAGAGAGGAGGACAATCTATCTCCTTCATCCTCTCTCATAGATCTATAGGAATTTTAGGATATACTATCTCCCTAAGTAACATAATCTCATATGTATATGTAGTTTTTTGGTTTTTTGGGTTTTTGCACACCAATCCTTGTAAAACAATGAAACCTTTTTTTTTTTGGTAGGAAATTTTGGGATTTTGTTTTCTGTTCTTCTAATATGCATGTGATATCACCCTAGATTTCTCAATAATTATAACACTTTTATCCTCAATAATTCTTTTCCCTTTCTACTCTTTTTCTTATTATCCCAAGCAAGAATGAGTGGGATATTTATAGGCCTCAAATAGCTTCAGAAATAGAGCTAAAAATTTAAATCCATAGGTTTTTAGGGTATTGGCGGTAGCATCGCCTGCATTGGGAAGTACCATCGCCTACCACCTTGTCCACTAGCGATACCACTGCCTAATCTGGGCGGTATCACTGCTTGACATAGTTTAGGAGACTGTGTTTTGGTGGTGCCACCACTAATTTAGGTGGTACCATCATTGATCTTTGCGGTACCACTATCAGGTTTTTCGAAAAAGTACATTTAGTATTTTCTAGCTCATAAGCGGTTCCACCACCTGGCTTGGCGATGCCACTGACTGGCCCAACTTTAGGTCACTGAATTAGTCTTTCAATAGGCTTTATTCAACATTGATTCAGGCCCGATGGGCCCATAATTAAGTTAACTTGGTTACACCCAAAACTAACTCAATTAAACCCTAAACTACTTCGATCAAGACACAACCAATTACAAATATGAATCCTATATTGTTCACCATGTCATTGGTTCATCCGGTGCTTCGTCTGAATCTTCAGTGCATCATCCTCTCCTTCAGTGTATTGCTTGATCTATCGACATGTTAACCTCTCGCAACATCCGATCTTCTTGGTGCAATGTTCGATCCTTCTGGCTCGATGCTTGAACTCATAGCATGAAGTCTATCTTCTAGCACGATGTCCAATCTTCTAATATAATGCTCTATGGTCCAACGTCTGATTCTCTTGCTTCAATTGATTTGTTTTTCCATGATCAAAGTTAGTCCTATATTACTATTGAGGAATATGATTTTTACATCTATTTGTTATATCTCATAATCATAATATGTTGTAATAGCCAATAGAATTCAGATGGATTTTATCATGACTACGGGTGAGAAGGTTTCATCATAGTCAACACCTTGCTTGATAGGTCTCTACCTTTTCATCTACTCCAATCTTCTTCTTTAAGATCCACTTGCAACAAATAGGTTGTTGAATCTCGAATTTTGATGATGAAACCAATTGATGATGTTATGATCTAATCTACGTGTTGATTAGATCATAACATCGACGTGTCGGTAGAAGGTTTCATGTCATGAGTTTGGACATCGGGACTAGAAGAGCGGATATTAAGCCAAGGAGATCGAAGTTGCGGAGGTTAATATGTCGATTAGACAAAAGGCCACAAAAGATAATAATGCGTTGAAGGATTGGACGAAGCGTCGATGAACCAATGACATGCCGAACAACATGTGATTAATACTTTATAATAATTATCTAGATCGAAGTAGGTTTAGTTGTAATTGGGTTGGTTTAGAATATAATTAAGTCAACTCAATTAGGGGCCAACTAGGACCAAATTGGGGTTGTTTTGGGCCAAGAGAAAGGCTCATTCAGTGACCTAAACGTTGGGTCAGGCGATAGCATCGCCAATGGCTCAATCTTCGAGACATAGTCTCCAAGACTATGTCAGCCAATATCTTGAAAATTGAGGATGAGACACTTTTAGGCTCTAAATTTGAATACATTTAGGGCTTATAAATTTCTCTCTCATCCCTGATTACACAAGAACTAAAATTAAAAACAATGGAAAATTCTATTATAATCTTGTGAGAGTTCTCTAGTCTAAGTGTTAATTTCTATTTAAGAAAGGAGTAAGTGGGGGTGCAAAAGTTCTCTCCTAAGCTTATCAAAAGAAGAACAAAGTTGTAATAGTAGTTGGTCTTCGCCCATTGAAGGAAGACCGTTAGTGGATGTCGATGGCCTCGACGGAAGAGGAATCGGAAGTGGATGTAGGTCATGACGATCAAACCACTATAAAACTTGGTTTGCATTTACTTTAAGCTCTTTACTTTCATTGCAAACCGCTTTATTTACTTGTTCACTATACTTCCGTACACTTTCAAGTTAACATCTTTCCGATACGGTTTTTTATCGTATGAAGTTTCAAAACCGACGTGATTTTAATGAAAGCACTAATTCACCACCCTCCCTAGTGCCGACTCGATCTTAACAGTTGGTATCAGAGCCATATTTTTCTCATTTGGTTGGCTTTTATCGGATTTCAAGAGGGTCACTCTATCTTTCGTCCTCATATGTTCAATGGGACGGACTACACATATTAGAAAACTCAAATAAGAGTTTTCTTGCTTTTTATGAATCTCGATTTATGGAATATAGTCGAATTTGGTTTTAAGAAGTCTTCCAAACTAATAAACAAATAAAATGATTTAGAAAAGAAGACTTCCTCCTTGAATGCTAAAGCAATGAATATTTTGTTTTGTTTTGTACTCTTGATAAAAATAAATTTAATCGTATTTCGACTTATGAAACTTCACATGACATTTGACACACTCTTGAAGTCACACATGAAGGCACTAGTAGAGTTAAAGATTATAAGATAAATCTTTTGATACATAATTTTGAGTTATTTCATATGAAACCAAGCGAAACCATTGGAGATATGTACACTTATTTTATGGATGTCATCAATGGTTTAAAAGCTCTTGGCAAATATTTTTCAAATTTTGAACTTGTAAATAACATACTAAGATCCCTTCCAAAAAGTTGGGATCCAAAAGTAATTACAATACAAGAGGCAAAAGACTTAAACAAGTTTCCACTTGAAAAACTTATCGAGTCTTTGATGACCTATGAAATAACTTATATGGCACATGACGAACTTGAGAATAACCTTCCAAAGAATATCAAGGATTTTACACTTAGAACAAAAGAAGACCACTCGAGCAAAAGCTCAAGTGATGATGACCTTGAACTCCTAAAAACAAAGTTTAAAAAGTTCATAAGACAAGAACTAAAAAATAAAAGTGAACTTAAAAAGAAGAGGCTGCCAAAGAAGAAGAAGACACTTAAGGCGAATTGGGACAAATCGAGTACCTTTGAAGATGAGGAGCAAACCAACAAAGACAAAGTGGTGAACTATGCCTTGGTGGCTCTCGACGATGAGGTAAATGACTCACCAAAAATCTCTTTATCTTATTATGAAATTACTTGATGCTTTTCATGAGTTATTTTTAAATTAGTTAGTAAAAAAAAAATCATGCTTCTTTTTCTAATGATTTAAAAAAAATAAAAATTTGAGCATCACAATTGCATGTTAACTCCTAGCAAAAGCTAGATTCATTTAAAAGAAAAGTGTATTACTATAATAAATAAAATAATTTTGATTGAAAATACTTTATATTTCATGAAATATAAAGTATTTTAAAAGGTTAAAATACTAAAGTAATGATGATTTTAAATATAATGTTTTAATGATGTAATGATGTAATGAAAATGTTAAAAGGTTTGGTATCATGATGATTTTACATTATGCACGAGGATCTAAAGTAATGATGATTTGAAATCTTAAGTTTTGGAATTATGTGTTACACTTTTGATCTTGATGATTTTTGTGATAAATCTTATTTTTCGAGTTTAAACGATAATGCATGGTTTTGGCTTAGAAAATGATGGCATACTTGTACGAAATCAATCACATAGACGAATGCATTATTTTTCTTGAAAATGATGCTATCCCCAAAATCTTATTAATTTTTTCAACAAGAGATCCTAAGAGATTAATAAATATATTCATGTCATTTTGAATCTCTTGAAAGTGATTTTGATTATTTGAATTTGAATTTGAATGGGATTTTACCTATATCATGATTTTGATTCCTTGGAATTATAACTTGAAATCTTTTATGAATTAATATATCTTATTATGTATTCTCGTATTATTTAAGAGGGGATTTTTTTTTTTATGAATCATGATTTTTTGAATTATAACTTGAGATTTTTCTTTAATATATAAATCATGATCTTGACAACTTGAGATTTCTTATGCAAGAATCGAGATATTTTATTTGTTTCTCCTATGATTCTTTTTAATTTATACAAAAGAGGAGTTTTATTCAAATCATGATCTTAATTCTTTGATAATTATAACTTGAGATTCTTATGAATCAAAACTGTTTAATATGAATTTTCTTTTCACTATTTAATTTATCTAAAAGAATCATAATTTGTCTTTTGATATTCACAACTTAAAATTTATTTTCATGAATTATATATCTCATCACCAAGTTAAATTTTCTTAATATATTTCATGTGATGATTTAAAAATTTATGTAATGGGAAAAGTTTTGCACTATTATAACCATCCATTCTTTTTTACAATGACAAAGGGGGAGCAAAAGTTGCTAGCTTGCTCAACTCAAAAGAGAAGTAAAAATTATAAACTTGCATATTGCAAAGAAAGGTAAAACTTGCTAACTTGCTCATCTTAAAAGAGAAACAAGAAGTGCTATCTTGCAAATCTCAAGAGAAGCAATGTTTGCTAACTTACACATATTAAGAAGATGCAAAAACATGTTATCTTGTATATTTAAAAAAAAAATTTTTGCTAATTTTTATATATCTAAAACTTGCTAAGTTTGCATGTTCTATAGTGAAGTAGAAATTATATGTTTCAAAAATATACTAGTTGCACTTTTCTTCTTTTTGTTGATGATAAAGGGAGAGAAGGTACGATGATGATTTGAATTATGTATGATATGATACACTTTGATGTATATAAAATTTGATGTTTTGAAATTATGATTATGTATGTAATACTCATAATTTAATTATGATGATATATATGATGTATTGCATATGATGTGAATCATGATTAAAATTGTTTTGACTTGAATTCAATTTGAATTCAAGGTTCATTTCAATATGGTATATTAATAGGGGGAGTTTAGTTTAAACTCTGTCATGGTTGTCATCATAAAAAAGGGAGAGATTATTGAATCTCAAATTTTGATGATGAAACCAATTGATAGCGTTTATGATTTAATTTATATTTTGAGTGACGTAAGACTAGCTTCGATCATAAAAAGATAATTAAAGTAGGAATAATCAATGTTGGACCGGGTGGAATATGTTAGAAGATTGGACGTCGAGCCAAAGGATCGGTCGATGAGTCGGCATAAGGTTTTGTGTCAAGAGTTCAGGCATTGGGCCTAGAAGAGCGGACATTGCACAAAAAAGATTAGAGTTGCGGAGGTCGACATACCGATTGGGCAAAAGACCGCAAAAGAGGATGATGCGTCGAATGATTGGACGAAGCGCCGATGAACCAATGACATACCGGACAACATGTGATTATTTTTTTATAATAATTATCTAGATCGAAGTAGTTTTAAGTTGTAATTGGGTTAAAATTAGGCCAACTCAATTAGGGACCTATGTTGGGGCTATTTTGGGCCAAGAGAAAGACTCATTTAATGACCCAAAAGTTGGGTCAAGCGGTGGCACCGTTAGAGGCTCAATCTCCAAAATACAATCTCTGAAACTATGTCAAGCGGTAGTACAGCTAGACTGGGCAATGGTACCGCATAGTGTCAAGCGATGGTACCGCCTAGTGTTAGTGCTGCAAGCGGTAGTACCGCCTAGCACAAGCAGTGATACTGCCATGACCTAGGAAACCTAGGATGAGACCTTTTTTGGCTCTAATTTTGAAGTCATTTGGGGTCTATAAATATCCCAACTATTCCTGTACGGAGAAACAAGAATTGAGTTGAGAAAAGGGGAAAATATTCTTGAGAAAGAAAGGTTGTAATTTCTCTTAAAGTGTAGGGTCACTTCTTCCTAGTATTTAGAAGTTCTTCTAAAGGTATTTAGAAGTTCTTCTAAAGGAAAAAGTGAGGTCTAATAAAGAGATATCATTTTTCATCGTACGTAAGTTTAAAACTAATATTTTTATTATAAGCACTAATTCATCCCCTCCCCCCTCATAGTGTCAATTTCGGTCATAATAAACTTAACTAGGTCACCAATCTACTATATGAAATTGATATTACCTTCCATTTCACTCCTACAATATATTGTGATAATATTAGTGTCACTTACCTATGCATCAATTCGATGTTCTATGAAACATATTATTATCGATTTTTATTTTATTAAAGATCAAGTTATCAAACATCGTTGATATTTTTTATGGATGTTTAATTTTATAAAAACATAATAAAAGATTATGATATCGATAACCATAAAATGACATACTTATATTTCTTACATTGTCAATCTAATATGAGGATCAATCATAAATTTAAATATATAATTTGATTAAATAATTTAAATATATATAACTATCTCAATAAATAAAATCATCTCTCGTAATAAATTACTCGATTCATGAACTTCCATCTTTCGATTCATAATAAATAAATTGCTGTGACTGACCATAAGCCACTGCAGAAGAAGGGCTGCATCAGCTGACACCAGCATTTATGCTTTCCGACCTTTCCGGACGTCTCGTGGCAGGGGGAAGAACGAAGCAATGTTTCACGTAGCAAAGGCCCTCCGCCAAACCTCCACACCTGCCGGTGGGCCCCGTGAGTGGAAGGGCCACGTGAGAGGTGAGAGAGTTTGGGGGAGGAGCCTTTGGTCGGTCCCCTTAGCTTAACGTCGAAGTAACCTTAGCTTGAAGGGGTCTCTCCTCCCTCGCCATACAATCATGAACTGACGCGACTGGTGGCAGCTTAAATTACATATACTCCCATCATAAACATTGATTTAGATTATCAGATAAGATGTTAATATACTTTAAGTAGGAAATTTTGAAATATTATTATCCACATTGTAATAAAAACAATATATGGACTGTATTAAGATTTGTTATCAATAAGTGCTTGGCTGAGTGAAATTAATATAATATTTTTTTTGAGTACGTATGTGTGTATGTATATCATGTCATATACGATGCTTACGAAGTTTTACCGAAATAAGCTCATTAACCATGATATAACACTCATATGTGCAACATTTTCTTGTCGTTTATTAGATGTAAAAAAAAGTCTTGCATGATCATCATGGAACATTTGAAGCTAATTAATAAGGCACGAATCTTCCTGTGGATATCTTTTGCTGTGAATAAATTAAAGGAGCATTATATATAAGGAATACTTGTTTGGCTTTCGGAAGGTGTTCATGTCGTCCCCTCACCGCATAACACGGCCAAAACTGTATACACACAATTCTGACAGCGGCAGTAATGGAATCACGCCACGTATCGAATTTAAATCGTGGCTTCCTATGATTGGCTGTATTTGCTGGAAATTGGTCCGCTCCACCTCCCACAGCGCTACCATCACCGCCCATGGGGGAATCTCGTCAACCATCCGCCACCAGCTTTCCACGCTCTTTTTCTTTTCGGTTCTGTTCTTTGCTTGCTTTAGTTGGCCTTTCGCTTTCCCTGTCACCGTCTTAAAAGAGTACCCAACGCGCCTCCGCCACCTTCCTTCCACTGTAAAAAGATGGAAGGAGGGCATATTTCTTTCTTACCGCATGATATCAGGGAGTATGGGGCGTATTGGAGGCCATCATAGGCCACTGCACCAGCTTTCCTACTCACACTGTTCAAAGCTTATACGGCAGGGAGTGAGGCAAGAGAGTTCGCTCACTGTCACCAGCGGCAGATGGCCACTCTTCTCCACCTACTCATCTTCCACCTCTTTCTTTACTCTGCATCAAGAGCTCAGATGCCTGGTGAGTCTGGTGTTGTGGGCTTTTCCCGCTTATTAATCTGTAGATCATATGCAGAAGTATCTTGAATCTTGTCAATTTGGTTAGGAGTCTGATGGAACTAACAATGCCTCCAATGATCTACTGTGTGGAATGTGCTGTAGATGTCAGCACAGGTGTTTGACACTTCAAGGGCCTGCGTCAGTAGCTCCAGAAGTGAGACAATATATTGGCATCTTAAACAATAATTTGGTTTGTCTTAGACGTTTTAGGAATGAAGTGCTTGAGCAGTGCTAGCGGTCAATAGAACTGAAAAGGAAAAAAAAAAAAGAAAAAGAGTTGGCTTCTTCTACTGTTAAAAGGAGCAGCTTTTATGTGAAGGGGTTTCTTATCTGTTTTTACATCCAATGTCGAAATTTAGTTTGTCTTCCAGCAGATGTTTGTTGATTCAGATTTTCTTTTTTGAAACTAAATGTGTGTGGCAAAAGGGGATGTCTGATCACCCGTGCATGGTATAGCATTTCTCTGAAACAATTTTCTCAAAGGCCAGGGTGATAATAAATGATTGTATGTTGGGTGGCCACTGATACATAAAAAAGGGGTGACGCAGAGGAATAATTAGCTTAGCTTATTTCCTATTGCTTCATGATCAATGTATTATGCGGGTATTTTCTTGGTCACTTGCAAATTGTACTCATTTTGTATGGGGTCCAGTTTGGAAATGTTTGATGTAATATGAGGCACCAGGACATTTTATTATCGATCAGATTCCATTGTTTTTCCATATTTAATTAATCATGGAATCAAAGGATCTGTTTTTTCATTTTTCACATGTTTTTAAGCATTATCTTGTAATCTTTTTTTAATGCAAGTCACTTCATCGGATCTTAAACAGCATGATAAACTGTGATCATGTAGCTAAGATATTCTTCTGTCACTATTTTCTTTCTCAATAGGCATCTAGATTATGGCCACTTATCATTTAGTCTATAACAAATATCTTTGCACAGATATTATTTGTTTTCCTAATAAAATTGTATGCATATACATTTTTGTTTATTTATGCTACATATCTTCTTTTGCCTTACTCCAGTTTTAGCATTTGCCATATATCTTTAGACATTTTGTTTCGGTTTATATCAAAAACGAAGTGCTGCTATCGTGAGTTTCTACCATGCAATTATATATGATGTACATCTTTTGTTTCTGATAGTCTCCAGTCAATGATGTTATTCTACCATGGTAGTCAGGTATTTTTGTATCTGTTATAACTTTGCGTTGACAATTTAATAAGCTTTTTTCATCAATCATGAGTTGCTACTATGTGCATTCAAAATGTAAAAACATCTACACCATTTTATTTATGTGTGTACGAGCTTATGTGCTCCATAAGCTTACTGTAGAAAACATTATTTTCGATTGCTTTAATTCTGATAGTCGTCTTGGATAGTATTTAGTGTTTTTTTTATACCCTTGATATAAATCCTGGCAACATCCTTTTCTGTGTTTACCTCAGAAGGTCCATATGGATGATCCGAATAAGCAAACAATATTCTTTTGAAGTGCATAATGTGAGGATAAATTTTCCTAGCACTGTCTTACATTATTGCATGTCCTGCGGCAGGTTTTTTAAGTTTGGACTGCGGAGGAACAGATAATTATACAGATGAAATTGGGCTTGAGTGGACTACTGACAATCAGATTACTTTTGGTCAGACTGCCAGCATATCTGTTCCAGGTGAGAAGAGAAGGCAATATATGAAAGTACGATACTTCCCTGCGGACAGCAAGAAGTACTGTTACATGTTGAGCATGAAAGTTAGAACCCGCTACCTCATAAGAGCAACTTTCTTGTATGGGAACTTCGATAGAAGCAATGTTTATCCAAAGTTTGACATATCTCTTGGGGCAACTTATTGGTCGACCATTGTGATATCTGATGCAAACACTATCGAAGTTCAAGAGGTAGTTATGTTAGCATCTTCTCCAACAGTTAGTGTGTGTCTATCAAATGCCACTACGGGGCAACCATTTATCTCAACACTTGAGCTTCGGCAGTTCAATGGTTCTCTATACTATACAACATATGAAAATCAATTCTTTCTCTCTCTGGCCGCAAGAATAAACTTTGGTGCAGGGAGCAGTGATCCTGTAAGGTATGCTTTGGAGTTTATCAATTAGAATTCATCATCAATTCTAAGTGTATGCTAGAGTTGAGAAATTTTTTACCATAATATCTATCGCATTGTTGAATTGGTTCTTGCTACCATCAAAGTAAACTTTCATGATCAAATGATTTTTGTAGGAGGATATAAGATTGAATAAGCCTTGTGGACTGTCATGAATTTAGCCTTTTCTGCAGTGCATGCTGGAAATGAGACTTTCCTATTCGAGATTGAAGTCACACATGACCTTGATAGGATGGACAGGTTAATGGATCTTAAGAGCATTTTATGTGGAATATTACAATCTCCAAAACCTTAAATAATACGAATAGCCTATCTAAAATCAAGGATTACAATTTCGAATAATACCGCCTGTACTGGGCGATACGTATCGGTCCGTCAGTAGACTGGTACACAGACCGCCCGCTACCAAGCGGTATTATATATATAATATATATATTATAAATAATAAATATATATATTATAATATATATATTATATAAATATGTGACGTCGCCCTCTTTCTCCCCAGCGGGAAAAGGCGACGTCGCGTCGCCTTGGCAACGTTGCCGAAAAAGGCGAAGGGGTGTCACCTTTTTTGGCAACGTTACCGAAAATTCTTTTATATATATATATATATATATATATATATATATATATATATACCGAACGGTATATCGCTCGGTATCCAGTATTGTATCGTACCGAGCGAATGTAGAAACTCCGGTATGGTGCGATATTTCAATCCTTTCCTAAAATCATACTAGAATACATGGTTTTAAGCTTTGTCTATAATGGTTGGTACAGACCAGGACTTAACTATCCAATAAGGGTATGGTGCAAGGACCACAGTGTTGGGGATGAAGGAGCAAGGAAACGATAAAAATA
Organism: Musa acuminata AAA Group; assembly: GCF_036884655.1. Lineage (NCBI taxonomy): Eukaryota > Viridiplantae > Streptophyta > Magnoliopsida > Zingiberales > Musaceae > Musa > Musa acuminata. The sequence continues at coordinate 18,548,612 of NC_088345.1, forward strand.
GAATACTACGATGCAAGTAAAAAGAATCCTTTTGATCAAGAAAACCGATGTGGTATTTAAAACAAGAGGATTGACATAGAACACTTATAAGATATTCTCAAGTGTATTCACATTCTATCTTGCTTCATAAACTATGGTCTTATTTATAGGACCTAGTGGTAACTATCTCACTCCACCATGTCACCCATGATTGAGTTAGTTGTAGGAACTACCCTATAACTTCTAGATCATGGGCCATTTCTTGAAATATGCCTAAAACTACCTAGAACATGATAACTACCTAGATAACTACTATGAATCAATTCTCAACACTCCCCCTTGAGTCATAGTTACATACACCGATTTGCGATATGAAATAAACATGCTTTTGAACTAGAAGCGACTTAGTGAGGATATCCGCAACTTGTTCATCTGTTCCACAATACTTCATTGATATGGCTCCATTTGCTACAAGATCCTGGATGAAATGATAGCGAATCTCTATATGCTTCGTTCTTCCATAAAATGTTGAATTCTTTGTCATTGCAATTGTGGCTTTGTTGTTACAAAATATTTCCGTTGTTTCTTTTTGTTCTTGATGAAGATCTTTAAGAAGTCTTCTAAGCCATATTGTTTGACAAGCTGCTGATGTTGCGGCTACATATTCTGCTTCCGATATCGATAACGCAGTTATTGCTTGCTTTTTTGAACTCCAAGATATAGCTCCTGATCCGAGGCTAAAAATATTACTTGAAGTACTCTTTCTATCATCTAAAGCTCCTGCCCAATCACAATAAGTGAAACCAAATAATTTACATTTAAAATTATGAGAATACCAAATACCATAATCTGTTGTTCCAGCAATATAACGTTGAATTTTTTTAACAGCTCTGAGATGATGTTTGCTTAGGCTGTGCATAAACCTGGATACTACACTAACAGAGAAGATAATATCTGGTCGAGTATGAGTTAGATAAATCAAACCTCCAACCAAACTTTTATAATATCTTGCATTTGTCAGGCATATACCATCATCAAGTTTTAATTTCTTATTTACATTCATGGGTGTTGCTATAGCTTTGTAATTAATCATATTAGATTTTTTGAGTAGATCCATTGCATACTTTCTTTTTGAAATAAAAATTTCATCTGATCCTTGCTTCACTTCCAACCCGAGAAAATAATACAGTAAACCTAGATCTGACATTTCGAACTTATTCATCATACACTTTTTAAATTTTGCCACAAAAGAGTTAGATGAACCCATATATATAATATCATCAACATAGAGGCAAACCTTTAGAATATTATATTCATCTTCCTTCTTTACATAAAGAGTAGGTTCATTATTGCTCATCTTAAATCCATTTTGAAGAAAATAGTAATCAATTTTACTGTACCATGTCGTTGGAGCTTGTTTAAACTCATAAAGAGCTTTCTTTAGCTTATACATCTTTTTTTCATCCCCTTTAACCAAAAATCCTTCAGGTTGAGTTAATTAGATTATGGTGAGGTTTATGCCCTTTTCTTCATATCATTTTATCTAAGGAATCAGAATTTGAACTACTATTAGGTGAGGTTGACGATGAACTTGTTAGAGCAGGATCTGCAATTTGATTCTGTGGAGTGTCTAGTTCTGTTGGAATCTAAATTTGTTTTCCACCTTTATTGGTCTCCCAATTCTAACTTGCCCTTTCATCAAACATAATATTTCTGTTGATAAAAACTTTGCCACGAACAGCATTATATAATCGATATGCTTTGGATTGTAAGGAATAACCAATTAAGATGCATTTTTCAAATTTTTCATCAAGCTTGTGATGATTTTGTGAATTCACCAAAGCATAAGCAATACAACCAAAAATTCTTAGATGGTTTACACTTGGTTTCATATTGTACCAAGCCTCAAAAGGAGTTTGATTCATAATAGCTTTTGTTGGTGAAATATTCAACAAATAAACTGCCGTTGCAACTACTTCTGCCCAAAACTGATTTGGAATGTGTTTTCCTTTAAGCAAACTTCTTATCATTTTAATGACAGTTCGATTCTTACGTTCAGCTACATCATTTTGTTCCGGTGTATATGATGCTGTCAATTCTTTGTGAATATCATTTTCTTCACAAAAAGAACTAAATTCATTAGATAAAAATTCACATATATCTGTCCGAAGTGTTTTTATGTATCTACCACTTTGCTTTTCGACAAGTGCTTTGAATTTTTGAAAGTTATCAAATGTTTCAGATTTCAGTTTCAGAAAATATACCAACTCGTGCAGCTATAATCATCAGTAAACAATAGAAAATATTGACTTCCACCAAATGATTTTATATTCATAAGTCCACATAAGTCAACATAAATTAATTCAAGACAATTAAATGCTTTCCATGCTTTTTCAATAGGAAATGATTTTTTACTTTGTTTACCATAAATGCATCATTCATATACATCAAGTGTATTAATTTTAGGCAATCCGAAAACCATTTATCTTTGATTTAACAACCTTAAACCCTTAATGTTAAGGTGTCCATATCTTAAATGCCATAAATTAGAATCATTCTTATGAGTTACGACAAGACTATGCTTTTCAATATTTGAAATATCAAGTGGAAACTTCTTGTTTTACGTCATGCAAACATTTACCATAATCAAACCAGATTTTTTATCTTTAATAGTGCATGAACCATCATAAAATATAACTGAATATCTATCATCTATCAATTGTCCAACACTCAACAAGTTATGTGATAAAGTAGGAACAAAGAAAACATTATCAAGGTATTTTACCTTCCTTTAATTTGTCTTCACCTCAATTGTTCATTTTCCTTCCACTTGGATTTGCTTGTTATCTTCAAGTCTAATTTTCAACTTATGAGTTTCATTAATATCTTTAAACATTGATCTTATGCCTGACATATGATTAGAACATCCACTATCCAGAAACCAAATATCATTTGAGATATCATTAACTTGTGAATGAGTCATAAACAACTTACTATTTCCTTTATTTTCCTCCACATAGCTTGCTTGCTTTTCTCTTTTCCAGCAATCTATCTTCATGTGATCAAACTTTTTACAATAGTGACATTGAATTCCACTCTTGTAATTTTTTTTATCATAATTTGATTGTCTTTGTTCATCATGCCTATCAAAGTGTCATCTTCCTCTTCCTCTTTCATTTCCTCTACCACGAAATCCTCCTCTACCACGTCCTCTTCTTGCTGATTTTTTGTCTTCTTTAGAAGTAGTTTTTTCTTCACTTTTTTCAAGTGACATGTTCAACCTTGCTTCATGTGCTTGTAAGGAACCCATTAGTTCATTAAATGAAAATGTAGATAAATCTTTTAACTCCTCAATTACGGCAACAATATGATTAAATTTCGGAGTTAAACTTCTCAAAACTTTTGTAACAATTATATGATCATGAAGATATTCACCATAAGATTTCATTTGACTAACAATTTCAATCACTCGAGAAAAAAAATCTTGCATCGATTCATTGTTTTTCATGAACAAAATTTCAAACTCACGACGAAGGATTTGAGGTTTTACTGTAATCACCCTTGATGAACTTTGAAATTCATTTTGAAGTATCAACCAAGCTTGCTTTGAGGTTATTGCTACTGCAATTCTTGAGAAGATTGTCTCATATACAACTTGTTGAATGAAGAACAATGCCTTTGAGGCCTTTCTATTCTCGCTCAGCCTGATTTCTTCATCTGGATCTACATATCCATTCTCTATTAAGTCCCAAAGATCTTGAGACGTGAACAAAGTCTTCATCTTGATACTCCAAAATTCATAGCATTTGCCCGAGAAGATAGGAATAAGGGGTTGCGACATGGAATTGTCATTGAAAGCCATAATGCCCAGTTCAGATTGAACCTAAGCTTTGATACCACAAATGTTGGGGATAGAGGAGCAAGGAAATGATAAAAACAGAATACTACGATGCAAGTAAAAAGAATCATTTCGATCAAGAAAACCGATGTAGTATTTAAAACAAGAGGATTGACATAGAACACTTACAAGATATTTCCAAGTGTATTCATATTCTATCTTGCTTCATGAACTATGGTCCTATTTATAGGACCTAGTGGTAACTACTTCACTCCACCATGTCACCTATGATTGAGTTAGTTGTAGGAACTACCCTATAACTTCTAGCTCATGAGTCACTTCTTGAAACATGCCTAAAACCACCTAGAACATGATAACTTCCTAGGTAACTACTATGAATCAATTCTCAACACACAATTCTACCCAATGCTTGCACCGTGCAATTTCATGTAGTCTGATCCAAAACCAAGCTTACTAACTCGTAGACTCTTGTGTAGTCTATACCAAGGTATGCAATTTCGAATAATACCGCCCGGTACGGGCGGTATGTACCGGTCCGTCAGTTGACCGGTACACAGATCGCCCGTTACCGGACGGAACGAAATATATATATATATATATATATATATATATATATATATATATATATATATATATATATATATATATATATATAATAAAAGGTGACGTCGCATCGTCTTTTTGGACGACGTCGCGTCGCCTTTTTTGACGACGTCGCCTTTTATAAGAATATTTATATATAAATATATATCTTATATATACATATAAACGAGGCAACGTCGCGTCGCCTCGGCGACGTCGCCCCGCGTGGGAGAAGGAAAAGGCGACGTCGTCGAGGCGATGCGATGTCGCCTTTTATATATATATATATATATATATATATATATATATATATATATATATATTAATTTATATATATATAAACTAGGCGATGTCGTCCCGCTTGAGAGAAGAGAGAGACGACGTCGTCGAATTATATATATATGTATAAATATATATATATGTCGAACGATATACCAAACAGTATGCTGCTCGGTATACAATATCGTACCGTACCGAGCGAACGTTGAAACTCCGGTACGGTACGATATTATATACCTTGGTCCATACATCGTGCAATTTTAACGTGAGCTTTAATGCTCAATGAATTCATCATAGGGCGTAACAAGTGGTAAGTTGACCAGTACTGAGCTATATACTGGGTGGAAAGCCTACTGCCCAGTGGAGATGCTAATGGAACTCTAAATGAACCATACAAGTAACAAGTCCCGATGGAATCTTAGTGATCCATATGGGGGAAGGATTCGATGATGTTGAACTTTCCCTCGAGCAGATTTATGTCTTCGTGGAGGAGTTGTGTCTTTTGCTGCAGAAAACAGAAATCCAAGAGGGAAATCCATCTACTTTGCTTTGAAATAAAAGTAAGGGAACTAAACACAGCCTCGAACTTCTCGCTCGACAAGCGTGGACTGTTTGGGCTGTGAACTTGCTGCCGAGCTCTCCCTTTCTCTTTTCCTTTCTTCTCAGCTGTCTACTTCCCTTTCAGAGGTTGCTGAGGGTTGTAGTAGCAGCTGGAAGCTGCTGCCCTTTGGGAAAGAAGTTGCTGGACTTGTGGTACAAGAAGGCGTGCTCTGCTGCAAGGAAGGACTACTGTCGGCTGCAACTTGAAGGAGAGCTGCCACAGGTTCTCTTTTTCTTTCTCTTCTCCTTCTGCTTTATTCTCCTCTCCTTGCTGCTGTCAAAGGCTCCTTTGAAAGCTGTTAGGGACGACAGATTTTTGGAAGAATCTCTGCAGCATAGGTGTTGCCGCAGGCCGTAAGAAGTAGGCTGCTGATTGCTGACTTCTTACCTTCTTTACTCTCCTCTCTTCGGCTAGGACTTTGCCTAGAACTGCTGGGACTCAATGAGCTGAAGGGGCTGTGCACCCCCATGTTTAATTGATGGAGGGATGGAGTCCTAGCTAGGTTAGCACTCCCTCTTCCTAGTGCTTCTACAGGTGGAGCCATAACTAGATTAGGACTCTCTCTTCCTAGTCCTAGATCGCTAACTAGGTTAGGACTCTACCTTGCTAGGGCCGGTGCCCCTAGCTCTCTTCCTCAATTTGGCCGCCTCCTCTTCCAATCCGAATGGAACTCGAGTTGAATCTTCCCAAGGTTGGAGCTGATCAAATCCGACTTCTGGGCTTGAAATTGAGCTTGAGTTGGTTCCAACATTGAATTGGAGTTTGAGTCGAAGTCCGATTGAGCTGAATTGGAGTTTGAATCATACTCGGGTTAAGCGGAACTTGAGTGAGACTTGAGTTGACTTGAATATGATCCTTGAGCTCAGATTCAAGCTTGAGCTTGGTTTTGATTTCGAGTTCAAGGTTGGATTGGGATTGATTTCGAGTTCGACTTGAATGCTGGTTGAGCCAAATTAGAGTTCGACTCGAACTCAGCTACATCGTCCTGGATCACTTAGTAATGTTGTTGCACTTGAAATTGTACTTTCTAGGAAACATCAAATACCCAATTTATTTTAGATTACTAATTAGATGTTTCATAGTGCCACACAAGAGAGTTTGATGTTAATTGAATGGATGATTTGGCAAGGAGACAACAGGAGTTAGATATTGTAGGGGAACAATGAATTTTATAGATTATACATCATATCCTTTAACAATATTTTTTTCAAATTTTTGAAAGATGGATCTACAAGAAGCGCCCAAGAAAAAAATAAAAGATTTATTGCTGTCAGTTGATATTTGTAATTTACAATTTCATGTATGTCAACATTTTTCTTGTAGGGTGGACACAATGTTTCTGCAAAAAATAAAAATAAGTTCAAAATTTTATTAAAATGGTGAAATTTGAATTGTAGCTATGACTGACTATCAGGATGACTGGCTGAGGATCCAGATGGTTAGATAAAGTGAACAGAAAGTTGACTAACAAAAACTTAGATCTGCTTCAGTGCTTATAGCAACTATGTTGAATTAAAGGGGACAAATTCTCTTTGGACTAGTCATATGATTTTAGTAAATTGCATTAGTTAAAATGAAGATAAACAAAGGGGATATCAGACTCTCGATTTTCTGCCATTCCATCATATATTCAATCTTGCAGCCTTGATAAAATTTATGATGGTGGAAGCCTTGGTTATAAGAAGCACAATCTCTCCTAGGTAGTTAAGTAATAGTTGGAAATTAAGGTCAAAATTAAAGGATAATGTCTACGCACCTAACATCATACACTGTTACCTTTATCTTTGATGATTATCTATTCTTGCATGTATTTTTCAATTTAATCTCAAGTTCCATATGCTTGTCTTTCAGTATCTATAAGGTTAAATTTTTCCGCTTGGATTTGTCTTAATCGATCTCTTCATTATTCTTGCAGATATCCCGATGATCCATTTGATAGAATATGGGAATCTGATACTGTTAGGAGGCCAAATTACCTTGTTGATGTTGCTCCTGGAACTGAAACAATATCAACTGATATGCCAGTTGATGTTAGTAGTGGTGAAAGACCACCTGAAAAGGTCATGCATGCAGACAGCAGTACTGGGTCGAAATGGATCCTTAACTTATCGTCTTGATCTGGATGGTTTTCCGGGGAATGGTTGGGCGTTCTCATACTTTGCAGAAATTGAAGATTTTGGTTCAAATGAAACCAGAAAGTTTAAGCTAATAATTCCAGGCTTGCCAGAATTTAGTAAACCCACTGTGAATGTTCAAGAAAATGCTCAGGGAAAATACCGATTGTATGAACCTGGATACACCAATGTCTCCTTTCCATTTGTATTCTCTTTTGCTTTTAAGAAGACAAATGATTCATCTCGAGGACCTATCTTAAATGCCCTAGAAATTTATAAGTACCTCGAAATAAATTATGGATCTCGGGATGGTAATTGTTCCTTCTATTGAATTTAGCTATTTTGCATGTGCTTTTGCATAAATATTTGATTCTAGATATATTGGTTTCATGAGTCTGCAGCAACTGTCATGGCCAGTTTCATCTCTCATTATCCACTAGCAGATTGGGCAAAAGAAGGTGGTGACCCATGTCTACCAGTACCATGGTCTTGGTTGCAATGTAGTTCAGATCCACAACCGAGTATAGTTTTCATGTACTGAAATTATGAGTTGGTACAGATTTCTTAGTGATGCTCCTATGTCTTAAACTCTCTTCAAGTTTCTAGTGTCTAATCTTCTCACTTCTTGAATCTTTAGTTAACTCGTAAATGTATTGCTGTTTGGCAGTAATTTATCTGGGAAGAATTTGACAGGAAACTTTCCTTTAGAGCTGACTAAGTTAACAGGCTTGGTTGAACTGTAAGAGCTGGATCTTTTCTTCTCTTAATTGTTTGCCTTTGGAAACTTTCTTATCTCAATAAGTTGAATATTTCTCATATTATAAAACTGAAGCAGCTGATTACTGCAGATGGCTTGATGAAAATTCACTTTCTGGTACAATACCTGACTTTAGTGAATGCTTAAATCTAAAGACCGTGTAAGGAGGCAATCATCTTGGTAATAATGTCCTTTAGCTTTTCCATATGCTTGAAGAAATAATTGTTTTATGTTTCATATAGTCATCTTGAGAACAATGAGTTGACCGGTGTCCTTCCTTCGTCACTGGGAGATCTGCCAAGTCTAAGAGAATTGTAAGTTTTATAGCTCCTGATATTGTTACTTAAATTTAATATAGTAATCTAGAAATTACAGCTCATCTTTGTATCTATTTTACCAGAAAGTTCAAGGTATTACCTGCATTTTTCATGTCACGAAATTAAGCTAGTTTTTTTTTCTACCAGACAACTAATAAATGCTACTCTTTTGTTGATCCCAAAAGCTTGGATCTCTGTCACATGCACCACTACATATGTTATTTATACAAATTAACTCATTTGCAAATTTTGATTTTATAGGTACTTGCAGAATAATAAGTTGAGTGGAGTAGTTCCAAAGGCGCTCCTACATAAAAATATTTTTCTCAAGTGAGTATCACTTCCTCTTCATAGGCTATTTAGCGCTAGTACTTGAGTTTATTTTAATAATATGGGATTGAGAATATGTGTGCATACTAATTAGCTATCCTAAGATGAAACGTAATTATTGAAGATTAATCTAGCTAACCATAACATCAATGAGAACACCCTACTTTCTCTCTTTCTTTTAATATGTTAGCTTTTTTCTGGCCTTCATTCATTATGTTTGAAGGGTTCTAACCTATACAATTATATTTAGAGTTCTGATGCACATCCTGCATCTTAACCTTGTTGCACTTCTTCAGATTAACTCAGAAACTTGCAAATTCCTCAAGTAGAGGAAGTATTTAGACACAATTTTTGCTTAACATCATTTACACAACTGTTCTTTATAATGGTTTGATTGTCCCTGTTCATGGTACTTTGGTCAATGCTATAGTTATTCAGATCTCTTTTATAAAAATCTAGTTGAGTTTAGATGGAAAGGGTAGAAGAAAAAATCTATTTTAATTTTATACAAGGAATAAAGGTAGATCTTGACTGATTTCATTATAGTATCATACTGTCACCTAAAAGTAATGCGAGGCATTTTCACCTCCCAGATGTCCAAAGGTACAAAAGGTGGATGAAGAGGTTGCCTGAAAGCAACCCACAGCATTGGTATATTGATGTGGTGAAATATATGTAAGGTTCTACCATTTGTTTTCAGATTAGCAATTTGATATAAGATGGTAGGACTTAGTGATATCCTTACTGAGATTTGAAAGAATTTAGGAGACCATGTGATTGTTTCATTGACTAGTTTATTTGACAAAAATTGAGAAGTAAAAATATGTTTGATGAAGAGAGGAAAAGATTTTGGGTATCCATATACAAGAATGAGGGTGATATTTAAGATTGCTCTAACTATAAAGAAATTAAGTTAATGTCATATTATGAAAATCTTGTAAAGGGTGATTGAAAGAAGGAAAAGAAATGAGATAACTACTTTTGAGTATCAATTTTGTTTTATACTCGCATGATCAACCATGAAATGGGAAAGAAGGGGAAATAGTAGAAAGAAAAAAAGAGAAAGACAAGGAAGAGAGGATATGGAAGGAGAGATTGGAGGATGTGAAGAATTGGAGGGAGACCGACGAAACTTACCTCATTGCTGGCTTCTACTCATGATCAGATTGACGTTGGCTCACAAATCCCTCATAACTTGCTTGCAATTTATTCATTGCTTGTGTCTTTGCTCATTCTCCATCCTCACGTCATCTCGAGTTAAGTAAAAAATTAAAGTTTTTGGTTTTAAGTTATAATTTATGAAAATATGATAATGCATCTCTATATGAATATATAGTTAATAAAGTATATCTTGTAATATAAATGAATATTGCTTTTACTGAAACTTAAAATATATGGTATTGTACAAAAATAATATAAAAATTTCCTCTACATTACTTATTTTATTTTTAAAAATATTTTCTAATATTTAGTCTTTTTAATTATATATTTTTAGTTTCTGAATTTTTAATTACTTTATTTTGCTGATTTTGATCATATTGTCATTGATTAGACAAAAAGAGTAGTGAAGACATTGTTAAATGAAATTAAAGCAGAGTAATTAATGTGGAGAAGGTTGTTGTGTATTTATTAAATGAATGAAAAATTTTGTAAGACCATTGTAAAGCTAACGTTTTATGGACCAACTATTAGTCAATAAGAAAACTCTTGGAAAAAAATTAGTTTAGTCAAGAATAGAAAGTTGAGGTGGATGTGTCAGTAACAAGGGAACATAGAATATATGTTTCCTTTGTTGGACAATTATGTGCATCTATAAAATGTGAGAAAATTATTTATGGTAATATTTTTATATTCAAAGGGATCGATAGATGCCTTAATTAGATTAAATAAATTAGTTAAAATTAGTTATTCTATGTGAGGTGAAGGGAGTCCTGAAGTTTAAACTAAAATAATAAAAAAATATTTGATTGCTCTTAATTTATCTAAGAATATTATCCTATATTGAGGGCTAAACAATTGAAAACAAATTCATGTAGCTTATTCTAAATATTTAGGATGTTATATGTTCATGTACCTGAATTGCTTGCTCAATTCTTTTTCTAATATCGAGACATCATTCATGATAGTTTTTGTCACATCCCAAATTTATAAAAAATAATAAATCATCATTTTATTATTCATAATTTACAAAAGACACTCCTTTTTTTTTCATCTTTGAATTTAAATCCTTGCCTTTACAATAGTAAATATTTTATTAACTAGAAAAAGGATCACATCTTCTTGATAGGACCACAAATAATAAAAAAAAGTTTTTTCCACCCAAGCCTTAGATCTATTATAAAGTAGTAGATTACTTGAAAAATAAATATAATATAAAAACATATTAGCAACCACATATGTTGGTAGGAACCTATGAAAAAACATAATAATAACTTTTAATATTCATGAAATATATACAAATATCAATAATTTAATATTAAATGATAATATATTGATTCATTATAAAACTTATGCATTAGAAAAATAATGATAATTCTTGTATAATAAACAAAATCATGCATTAGCCACATGTAACACATACATAATAGTCAAATAATAAAGGAGTACATCATACCCGAGGGTGCACTCTCCCAATAACGGATTGAGGGATATACTCCACGGGATTGATTTCTTCTAACAGTAGGTAGAGTGGATCTCTCACCTGCCCAAGTGAGGATATGTTCCTCCCAATAACAGATGGAGGAATCATCTAACTGTTACATCTGATGACCCACTAATCTTCGAAGAGAAATCGCTCTACTTGCCTTCGGTAGGGATACATAAACAACTATGATAATTTATTTACATTCATCCATTCATTTATATATGCATTCAAGAAATAGTATGATAAAATATTATGAGGAACCATGCTAGATGTATGATCTACTAGATTATGTTCATTGATAGCTTCACACAATGATGGGCTTGTAGCTCATTTCATAAGTTACACTTCCAATGTGAACCACTAGTATAGTTACATATACTATATGGTAATAATCATATCAATATCATACACTTAAAAAATGTAAAAAATCAATAATTAATTTTAAATGATACTTTTAGATGAAATAAATTATCACAACGTAAGACATCAATCTCTCAATAGTCCTCAATCAACCAGAACCCTAATTGGAATAGCCCAATTGACTTGAACTAAACTCAATTCAATTAGGACATAATAGAATCAACCTCAAATCCTTATAAAACCAGTTTGAATCATCCTAGACTAGTTTAATTTAGATTTGATTGATTTTGATTAGGTCAAGTAGGTTGAACTAGTTAAGTTGGTCTAGAATCACCTTAAACCGTCTTGAACCGATCAAACCTATCTGATTCAGTCAATTAACGAGCTCAAACCAATAAAGGGAAAGGAAATTAGACTATGTCGTATAGTGTTAGCCTAAACCGAATCGACCCACCAGAGTCTTAGACGGGTCACATGTGTCGCACGTGCCTATCCTAAATAATAGGTTGGGCTAAGATACAACGAGTTGGATAGAGGAACGACAATGTGTTTAGCACCAATTGTATAGCTAGGCGGGCCTAACTTCGCAGACTAGGCTGAACCTTACCACTGAATCGAGCCACGCTTAGCTTGTGGGTTAGGTCATCCCTAGACACAAGTTAGGGTCGTGTCTGATCACATGGACTGGGTCGTACCTGGCTATATGAGTTGGACCATGCTTAGCCACATGATTTGGGTTGTACTTTGTCACATGGGCTAGCTCCTACTTGGCCACATGACTAGATCATACATGGTCACATGGGCTAGGTTATGCCTGGCCACATGGGTTGGGTTATGTTTGGCCACATGGGTTGGGTCTTGCCTAATCACATGGTTCGGGTAGTACATTGCTATATGGGCTGGGTCAACCCGGTCTTATAGATCAATCTAACTCAGGTCAAACACCAATTCACTGAATTAAGAAATTTAAATTCATAATCTTAAAATTAAAACTAATTAAATTCATAGAAATTCACATATAATTCTTGAAACATAGATACATCTAATTAAATAAATTAAAACTATTATGTTAATTCAAAAATAATAATTTTAATAATTAAATTAATCTTGAAATTCATTGAAGCTTAAGTGATCATTATTAGTCAATAATCATTCTAACATTATAAATCAATTATCATTATTTATTAATTATAAAATTTTAAAATTAAAACATTATTATGCATCATAAAATTATAATAATCCTAATATCAAAGATCTTAAAACATGAATCAAAGCTTATTAGAAAAGAATAGAGGATACTACCTCTCCTCTCTTCAGGAAATCCTCTCTTCAATCCTCCCATCGCCTGAAAGATAAGTAATTTTTTAATTTTTAATTTTTAATTTTTAATTTTTTTTATTTTGCTTTCACACACAAATATAGAAATATAATATTCATTTCTTATGGTTTACACAAAAATATATATAAAGTATTTACTTCCTAAAAATCACACCACTCATTAGGAAATAAATCAATTAATAATTTAATTGATTGGCAAAATTTTTAACTTGTCCACATGATTAAGAAAATTAATTTTAATCATTTCCTTAACCATACTACACAAACAAGGAAATTAATAATTTAAGTAAAGTAATATATTATTTATAGAGTTAATTTATGTTAAGTTGGAAAATTATTGGTGATTATAGTTTTTTTTTCCTTTGGAAATGTGTGTGATCAGACATTGCACATAAGTTTAATCTTCTCTTTTTCTTTTTCATATCAACCATTTATCTTTACTAGTAGTGAACTTCAAAAGGGGTATTGTTTTGTTTGTGTTTAGCTATTCAGGAAATGAAGGTCTACATGAAGGGAAGAAAAATGTGAATCGCATGGTACTCATCATATGTTCTGTCCTTGGAGCTAGCTTGCTGCTTGTAATTTCTATCTTATGCTACTTGTTCTTAGACAAAACAAGGAAGAATTTTTCAAAAGGTATGCTTGGAAGTTCTTTGTAGATGTTTTAAAGGACCATGACCCTGAATATTTTTCCATCCTCCAGAGAATGCCAACAGTGTTCAACCAGCTCAAAAATTGAGTACTTTCTTCAGTGAAGTTTCTGCAGAATCAGCCCATAGGTTTGCTTTGTCTGAAATAGAAGGTGCCACCAGTAAATTTGAAAAGAAAATTGGTTCGGGAGGTTTTGGGATAGTTTATTATGGGAAGTTGGCAGATGGAAAAGAAATTGCAGTCAAGGTTCTTACCAATGATTCATTCCAAGGAATCCGGGAATTCTTGAATGAGGTAAATGTACCTAAGTTATCACGGTATGTTTCAATTCAAGGTTTTGTACTTTATAAAAAGGATTTCAATTTACTGAAATCTAGTTGTCGTTTGGTTGTAAATATCTCCCTGAATGTGTCTAACAAGCATTATCTCATTTGAGATGTAGAAGCCTCCAAAGAAAACGATAAACTAGGTTTACTATTACCTCTTCTACTTTATTCATGCTAGTAGGGAAAAAGCAATAGTCCCAAACACAAAACTTAGGGTTACATTCATGTTTATTTATAGGGTTACTAATGCCAAATTCTCTTATTCAACTGGGTGTCTAACCTAATCTATGATTTCTTATTTATGATATGTAATATGTTGAGAATAGCATTTTAAATTGCTACTATAGCATCATCCACAAAATATGCTATAGTACTGCTACAGTACTATCCCTTGGCAAGACTATTCATGTCAGAAACGTGTGTGGCTTTCCTGTCTTTGATGTAGTTCTAGTGGGATTAGGACTCCCATTTGCTTCCCAAATTGTTTTATGTTGCTGTAAAACAGCATTTCGACTTCAACTTTATTGGTGGATATCAGCTCACTTTCCAAATCAAAGTTGCAGTTCTACTTTTCTTCTCCCTAAGATGTCTTAGCCACTACTTGCATCACATTTGTCTGCGTAATGTTAATTACTTTGCCTTTTATTTTTGTTTCATCAATACTAAAAATTTCTTTTCCTTTCATCAGTAGTGTGACTAACATGATTCTTTCAGGTCACATTACTTTCAAGAATCCATCACAGGAACCTCGTAACTTTTCTTGGTTACAGTCAACAGGATGGGAAAAACATCCTTGTGTATGAATTTATGCACAATGGAACCTTGAAAGAGCATCTTCGTGGTAAGTCATATATTTGTTTCTGGATAAATGTCTATACCGGACCTCTTATTTGGAAACATTGCAGGCCCCTCAGCTCGAGAAAGAACTATTAGTTGGATCAATCGTCTTGAGATTGCAGAGGATGCTGCAAAAGGTTGAATCGCAAGAACACTATTTCAATGCATAATTTTAGTTTTAAAAGACTGAAGTTAACATGACCACTTATCTCGAATCTTTTCAGGCATTGAGTATCTCCACACGGGCTGCTTTCCTACCATTATTCATAGGGATCTTAAGAGCAGCAACATTCTCCTCGACAATCACATGAGAGCTAAAGTATCTGATTTTGGTCTTTCTAAACATGCAGTGGATGGTTCCCATGTCTCAAGCATGGTTCGGGGGACTGTTGGATATTTGGACCCCGAGTAAGACATTTTTATTTCGTTTATGGTTATCTCAGATGCTTATGAAATCAATTTTGGTTGCTGCCTGAAATCATAATGTTGCAAAGAACTCTTTAATTCATTTTTCTTTCTGTTTTGAGTTTCATATCTTGCAAAATAGTGTCAGCAATTCCAGATTGATTAGTGTGAAACATGCACAGGTACTATGTATCTCAGCAATTGACAGAGAAGAGTGATATTTACAGTTTTGGTGTTATACTTCTGGAGCTGATTTCAGGTCAAGAGCCAATATCTAGTGAAAGCTTTGGCCTCAACTGCCGTAACATTGTTGCATGGGTCAGTTCATAGTTCATTGCTGCAAAAAGTTGTCCTGTACGTTTTGACCAGAATGAAACATCACCATGTTGTTATCTGATCACTGAATCTTCATATGGCAGGCAAAATCGTTCATCGAGAGTGGTAACGTCGAGGCTGTTGTCGATCCCGCATTGCAGGATGATTACGACTTACAATCGGTGTGGAAAATTGCGGAGATAGCTATCATGTGTGTCAAACCACATGGAGCGCAAAGGCCATCGATATCAGAAGTGCTCAAGGAGATCCAGCAGGCCATTGCAATCCAACATGGATCAGAACTTGACGGGAACTGTGTGATGGAGAGAGACTCAAAAAAGCCGGTAGGCACTTGGATGAATGTGGACCACCCTCTGAACTTGCCTACTTATCAGAATGCCTCTTTTCCCGAGTTGTTTGTGCAGCCTGACCTTCGGTAACGGATACAAAACTAGGGTCTAGTTCAATTCCTATGATCAAACTTGCAATCTAGAGGAAATGGAGCATAGCGGGCAGTTGCATTTGCATGTAGCTTCATCTTTCTAATTTTGTTTTCCTTTTAAGAGTTATGCTAGAAGAACTTGATGCAATGAGTGTTCCTTGGACTTCATCTTTTCTAGAGTGGTTGCTTTTGAGAAATGTTGTGTCCTTGTATTTTTCTCCTTTTTTCTTGAAGTGTATTACCAAATGAAGTGATTAATGTTTTGACATTCATTTCTCGTTTGCTAATTCTCACCTGACACAACATCAATCGACCCTTAAACATATAAACCACCAATGGGGTAAGAAATAATCATGAAAGTTTACGAACAATGGTTAGTTTATGATGATAAGATTAAATAATATATTGAAACAATGAAATGATTAGAAATGAGGATGTAAAAGTAAGATTTGATCGAATGCCATGTTAAAATAAGCGACAACAATAACAAGTCCTCAGTTTCCTCGCAATTCAAAGAAGATGAAAGAATGATAATTATATGGCACTCCATATTGACTTTGGTTTTGGGATACGTGACCCAATTTCTTCTCCTTTTAGATTAATCAACCCTCTCTTTGATGAGGAGTTGATTTCTCATCAGCTGAATTAAGTTAAGTTGCTAATTATTTTACTTGCAATATAGCATATGAGCTTTGAAGAAGAAAACAAGTGTTAAAAATAAAATTTGATTTGAAGATGGAAACTTATGAACAGCTAAACGAATGTTTTGACTGCTATCTCTGCTTCTCTCTCTCTCTCTCTCTCTCTCTCTCTCTCTCTCTCTCTCTCTCTCTCTCTTTTTGCAATTTCCTTGTGGGTGATTTTTGGGGAAACAATTTTAAATGAGAAAAATAATATGAGAACCATACTGTATAGCTTTTTTTTTTTTTTTCTTTTCTAATTTAAAAAAAAGTGATCCCACAGGTAGAAATACAAATGACAACTTGAAAAGTTTTTTTTCTTTTGTGTATGATCAATAAATTATGGTAAATTTATGAGTAATGACACTCAAAATAGGCTTATTTTTCTCCCAAGAAAAGCAAGTTAATATTAGACCCTCAAACGGGTACAAAAATTACTCTAAAAACGAATGCTTGTTTGTAATTTTGATATCAATAAAAAAAATAAAATAATGAAAAATGTTTGGTAGCCGTGTCGAGGACATCAACCGAAACCTTTGCAATCGTTTTCCGTATGAATGAATCTTCACGATTCCTTGTTGAACACTCACTTATAACGCTGGAGCTTTGCTTTTTTGGTACAGGGCTGAGCAACTAAAGCAGGATCCAACGCTTGGAGCGAAGGAGGAAACAACGCTCTCCCTCCCATCATCCAGAGAATCATGCCAAGAACCATTTAAGTATCAAGTTAAATAAACCGCTACGTGTATGCATGTTCTTAAATGAAGCCTAAAGCCTTAATATGATGATGAGTACGTTTGGACCCCAATAATTGATCTTTGGAGCAGCTACGATTTGTGGATGTAATTTGAACTAGTGATTGATAATATTGTAGATTTAGTAGCATGGTCTTTATTTAAGACACGGTGGAAAACAAAGAGGAACATCAACAATAAGACTAATTGGTCAGATGCTTATTGCAGAAACAAAAATCTGATGAATTAATTATAATAATAAAAAAAAACAATAGTAGTCAGGCATTCCTTCGGGATAACGTCTGAAACGTGGATTTAGACTTACGAAACATTCAAAGATTTATGAAATGATGATGATGATGCAAATTGTCATTTATTATAGTCATCATTGGTGGGACGTATTCTGCGACTTGTGACAAGCTATTGTGCTGGCTTCTTGTTGTCGTTGACGATGTGCCTGCCGTGTTTTCCACGGTCAAAAACAAAGAGTGTAATAGGAATGATGATGGGGCTGAATTGGTCAGTGTTGGCCTATTAGTTTGCCATTGGCCACATCTAAAAAAGACTGGACCGGTTCAAAAGCGCCGCATGAATTAGGCAGAGAAGGATGGGACAGAATATAACTTTTAATTCCTCTCGAGTCAACGACGATTGAATAATGACAGTAGAAGAACAGCTGGCTGATTTATGTTGGGGGGCTTGTACATAATTTATTCTTTTTAAAGTTTGATAAATAGTATAAGGTAATTTTCCTAAAAAAAACCTTTATAATAATGAGATTTTATGGGATGACGCCTCATCTTTCATTTTAAGCATGCTGGTACCCCTTTTTTATAAAATAAAATAAAAAATATATCCGATGTTTGTTGACTATGATTTTTTTAGATTGAACCAATTTGATGAATTTAGATTTATTATTCAGATCAGGTTTTATTATTGAACTAGATCGACTTAATAAAATTTTAAGTATTTCATTTATTATTACTATAGTTTATATGGTCCCTTTTTTCTTTTTTTTTTTGTTTCAAATCATCTCTGCCACCCCATTCTTCCGGTGCAACAGCAATGTCGAAGGAGATCGCCATTGCCAACCTTTTTACCGGTGGTGGTTACCAACATCGTAATCTCCATCATTATATCTTTTGCCATCGTAATAACCAATAAAAAGTAAGGATAACACGAGCCTTAGTCATATCCTCATGTAACTTTATGCAGCTTCAGACTTACCATAGTATTGATGAAACATTTGTAATGTCGTACAAGTCTTGACATTGTCCTATCCAGTGTTGCTGAAGCATTGGTTGCATCGGTCTATCGCAACATGAATTGTTCACTATAATAATAATAAAAAATATAGTATTAAATGAATACATCTTTGTAGTTTGATATTATTAATTTCGAATAGTCTACTTATTACAGGGAGAGTATACCTATATATATATATATATATATATATATGAAGTTTTGACAAGTGTACAGTAAGACATTCTAAACTTATTATAATTTTAAATTTGAAGTTATCACTTTACAATTAATGTTACCATCATTGTTGTATTTTGTTTTTGATAATATTTGCAAAGAGGATTTTAGGATAATTTTTTTGTTGAGATATGTTTTGTTTTCAAATAATTTTAGGATCATCGCATGCCAAAATTTATTAGTTACACTAAAATCATAAAAAAATATTAAAAAATAATAGTAATCAATTTAGAATTGTATCCTATTAGTTTTCAAATAAGTTTTGATCAGTTATGTTTATTATAACTCGAGTTACATTCGATCACATTTTTATTTTAGACCACTCAATATAATACTACTCGGTAGTAGTGGTACTACCAGACAAGTGGTGGTCTCGCTCCAAATTAGTACTCTACTGACCTCGGGCGATATCACAAGTTAAACCTATAATACTCTTTTTAAAAATTAATTTTTAAATCATCTAAAAATAAAAAAATAAATTAAAAAAGATACTAAATATATCAAATTATGTTATGATTGTTATAGAGAAGTTTTAGTATGTTTGAAAAAATTACTAAAAATATATTCGGGCTGCATTCAATCATAGATTCAATCCCACTCATCTATTTAGACAATTCAATACCCTAAAATAATAAAAAAAACTAAAAGTGGTGGTATCGCTCTAAACTAGTGCTCCACTGACCTTGGGTGATAGCATTGTCTAGATCTATAATATTCTTTTTAAAAATTAATTTTTTAAATCATCTAAAATTAAAAAATACTAAATATATTGAATTATATTATGATTGTTATAGAGAAGTTTTAGTATGTTTGAAAAAATTACTAAAAATATACTCAAGCTGCACTCAATTCAATCTCACTCACCTATTTGGACAATTCAATACCCTAAAATAAAAAAAAATAAAAATGATGGTATCAAAGAGAAGCAGAGGAGTTCATTACCAACATTCATTATTAAAGAGGAGCATAGGAGTTTTTATCACCATTAGAGACAAGCATACGAGTTCGTCATCAAAGAAGAGTAGAGGAGTTTGCCACATCTGAAGAGGGGAGGATGTAACCGTTATTATCAAATATCTAATTTAATAATAATATAACTGTTATCATTAAGATTCATAATTCATTATCATTAATTATGGTTTAAATGATTTTAATTTTTTATTCTTTAAACATGAAACCGTTATTATTAAATTAAATATTTAATATCATTAAAGTTCTTCATTATGGTCCAAACGTTACAAATCTGAATTAATTCTTGAACATTATGATTTGGTGATAATAAATGTTCTTGATGGGATAACATCTATATATATGAGGATTTTGGTCCCTGTGCTCAATCATCTCTTTGAAGCGAAAGGCTTTCCTACACCATCTAAAGTGAGAGTTCTGAGCCGAGAAGTACCAAAGTTCAAGAAGAAACCTCTACAAAAATTTTGGCGACAATGGCTGGAGGTACGCTATTTCATTTCCGCATAAGTTTTATTGTGTTTCTATTATAACGATTTAGAAACACAAGTTGGCTTCATTGATTTCTAACATTTTGGTATCAGAGCCTTTTGACCTCTGCCTTGATACGAAAGAGTTTTCATTTTTTTATGCCATGAAAATTATTTGATTTTGGTTTCTTCTTGAAAACTTCTTGATATATTTTATTGAAAATCATAAGGAAATATGATTTTCAACAATTTTATCGGTAAAATGCTCATATTATGTATGCATATTTAGTTATATTAAATTATGCTTATGAGCAAATTTTTTATGTTTAAAATGTCTAGTGATTCATATAATCTTAATTAATTAAGAATTAGCCATAGCATCCTTAATTAATTAAAATTATATATAAAGTTAAAATAAGGATCACATAAGTAATTAGACATCATATTGTGATTGATTATATTTCGTATAATAATTGTTATCCCATAGGATCTTTTATTATATTTAATATAATTAATCAGGATAAAATATCAGATTATTTTCATAATTTACCCACAGGGATTATGAATTGGAATATAATTTGATAATTTTATCATAAAGACCATATGAATCTATTTGAATTAAGAAGTTAGCCCACAAGCAATTTTTATGTCATGAGATTTATATTTTTGACATGTTTCACATTGGTAAAACATGTAATTTAGTCTATTAAGCTTCAAATTTTGATATAAGCATGTTTGATTTTATGTAATTTCTCAAACTGTTAATTTCTCTGATATGCGATGTGATATTCCCGAACTTAATGGTGATAACTATAAGATATGGAAGGAGAGGGTTCTCCTCCATTTAGGGTGGATGGATATCGATTATGCTATCAGGAAAGACGAACCATCTATAGTCACTAATACCAGCACTCCAACTGAGATCACGTTATATGAGCGATGGGAGCGATCCAATCGGCTCAACGTGATGTTTATCAAAACTAAGATGATTGCTGGCATACGTGGTTCTGTTGATCAGCATGAAAATGTACGAGACTTGCTGAAAGCTATTGATGAACAATTAGTCACTTCGGATAAGGCACTAGCAAGTACCCTATTATAAAATTTTCATCTCTTAGACTCACCAACATAAAGGGTGTGCGTGAGCACATAATGCAAATGCGAGATATTGCGGCTCAACTTAAGAAACTTGAGGTTAATAAGTCAGAATCCTTCCTGGTGCACTATATTCTGAACACCCTTCCACCTCAATATAGCCCTTTTAAAATTTCATACAATACACATAAGGACAAATGGTCAATCAATGAATTAATGACCATGTGTGTTCAAGAAGAAAAGAGGCTAGTGATGGAATTGGGTGAGAGTGCATTGGAAGTAACCACTCGAGGGAAAAACAAAACTGACAAACATCAAGCCAATCAGAAAGCTCATCAGCAGGGAAAAGGTAAAATACCACCCCAAGCTGATATCAAGAAAGAAGGTGTTTCTTTTGTAAAAGAAAGGGACACATGAAGAAGGAATGCACGAAATTCCAACAATGGCTTGAAAAGAAAGGTAAACCAACCTCATATGTATGTTATGAATCTAATATGGTTAATGTTAATATTAACACTTGGTGGATTGACTCTGGATCAACAATCCATATTGCAAACTCTTTGCAGGGTATGCAAAACCTAAGGAAGCCAGTGGGAAGTGAGCAAAGCATCTTATCAGGAAATAAGATGGGCTCCCATGTGGAAGCAATCGGAATATGCATTTTAACTTTAAGTAGTGGTTTTGTTTTAAAATTAGAAAGAACCTTTTGGGTATTCCAGAACGTTTAATAAAAATTTTAACTCCAAGAATCTTTCTAAAAGTTTAACTTAATTTCTGTTTCCAGACTTGTACCATTTGGGTATTCCTTTAATTTTAAAGACAAATTATTTCGTTTATTACATAAATATGATTGTGTTGGAAATGGTATTTTGTCGGTCTTTACCGTATTTTATTACAAAATAATACTCAAAGTTCAATGCATGTTCACGCTGGCATTAAGAGATGTAATATTAATGATGACTCCTCTATATTATGGCATTAGAGATTAGGACATATCTCCATAGAGAGAATTAAGAGATTAGTTAAAGATGGGGTACTTAGTACTCTTGATTTTACTAATTTTAATACTTGTGTGGACTGTATTAAGGGAAAGCAGACCAATAAGTCTAAAAAGGGTGCTAATAGGAGTTCAGACTTATTAGAGATAATTCATACTGATATATGTTGTCCGGACATGGACATACATGGTCAGAAATACTTCATCTCCTTTATAGATGATTACTCACGATATATGTATATATATTTGCTTCATAACAAAAATGAAGCATTGGATGCCTTCAAAGTCTTTAAGGCTAAAGTTGAGAACCAATGTGGTAAGCAAATTAAAATTGTGAGATTAGATAGGGGTGGAGAATATTATGGTAGATATACTGAAAATGGACAAGCACCTAGTCCTTTTGCTAAGTTTCTTCAAGAACATGGGATTATTGCCCAATACACTAAGCCCGGTTCTCCAGACCAGAATGGTGTTGCAGAAAGAAGAAACCGAACCTTATTAGATATGGTGCAGAGTATGCTTAGCAACTCCAGTCTTCCTAAGTTCTTGTGGACTGAAGCACTAAAGATGGCTATGTATATATTAAACTGAGTTCCAACCAAGGCTGTCCAAAAGACACCATTTGAATTATGGAAAGGTTGGAAACCGAGTTTGCGACATATGCACATTTGGGGATGTCCGTCTGAAGTCAGGATATATAATCCACAAGAGAAGAAACTGGACCTGAGGACTGTTAGTGGGTATTTCATTAGATATGCCGAAAAGTCCAAAGGTTACAGATTCTATTGTCCATCTCACACAACTAAGATTGTGGAATCAAGAAACGCTAAATTTCTTGAGGATGATGTGATCAGTGAGAGCGATCATATCAAGAACATAGTTTCTGCACATGATCATATAGAATCTCAACCTTCCACATCAAATGATAGATTGGTTATAGTTCATAGCACTCTTCAAGTACAAACTAGTGCTGAACAACCAATCATTGAAATTCCACAAGTTGTTGATAGTATTCTAATAGATCAAGCAGTTCAGGAATTACAACAAGCTCCTGAACAATTAGTTGAACCACAAGTTCCTCAAGGAACCATTAGTACAACATTAAGAAGATCTACTAGAAATAAAAGATCAGCAATTCCTAGTGATTATGTTGTATATCTACAAGAATCTAATTATAATATTGGAGCAAAAAATGATCCTGAAACATTTTCACAAGCCATGAGTTGCAAAGAATCAAATTTATGGCATGATGCCATGAAAGAAGAGATAAATTCCATGATGAGCAATGGAGTTTGGGATCTTGTAGAGTTGCCTAATGAAGCAAAGGCTATTGGTTGCAAATGGGTCTTTAAAACTAAGAAATATTCATTAGGCAACATTAAGAGATACAAGGCAAGACTTGTTGCAAAGGGATTTACTCAAAAGGAGGGAATCGATTATACGGAGACATTTTCTCCTGTATCTAAGAAAGATTCTCTACGTATAATCTTGGCATTAGTTGTTCATTTTGACCTTGAATTGCAACAAATGGATGTGAAAACGACATTTCTAAATGGAGATCTAGAGGAAGAGGTTTATATGAAACAACATGAAGGTTTCTCCTCTAGTGTTGGTGAACACTTGGTTTGCAAGCTTAGGAAATCTATATACGACTTAAAACAAGCCTCCCGACAATAGTATTTTAAATTTCATGAAGTGATTTCTTCATTCGGATTTGTTGAAAATCCCATGGATCAATGCATATACCAGAAGGTTAGTGGGAGTAAAATATATTTCTTTGTTTTATACGTAGATGATATTTTGCTTGCAACCAACGATAAGGGTTTGCTGCATGAGGTGAAACAATTTCTTTCTAAAAATTTTGACATGAAGGATATGGGTGAAGCATCTTATGTCATTGGCATTAAGATCCATAGAGATAGACCTCGAGGCATTTTAGGTCTATCACAAGAAACCTATATTGATAAACTTTTAGAAAGATTTCGGATGAAGGATTGTTCACCAAGTGTTGCTCCCATTGTGAAAGGTGATAGGTTCAATTTGAACCAATGCCCAAAGAACAACTTTGAAAGGGAATCAATGAAAAACATCCCATATGCTTTTGTCGTAGGAAGCCTT
The DNA here is from genome assembly GCF_036884655.1 of Musa acuminata AAA Group. Taxonomy (NCBI): domain Eukaryota; kingdom Viridiplantae; phylum Streptophyta; class Magnoliopsida; order Zingiberales; family Musaceae; genus Musa; species Musa acuminata. The sequence goes on from NC_088345.1 coordinate 18,573,287, forward strand.
ATGTATGCTCAAGTTTGTACAAGACCTGATATTGCATTTATTGTGGGGATGCTAGGTCGATATCAGAGTAATTCAGGTATGGACCACTAGAGAGCTGCAAAGAAAGTATTGAGGTATCTACAAGGAACCAAAGATTACATGCTTATGTATAGACATACAGACAATCTGGATGTGATTGGTTACTCAGATTCAGACTTCGCCGGTTGTGTTGATTCTCGTAAATCAAATCAGGATATATTTTTATGATGCCCGGTGGAGCTATTTCTTGGAGAAGCGCTAAGCAGACATTGACTGCTACTTCTACCATGGAAGCTGCGTTTGTCTCCTGTTTTGAGGCTACTTCATATGGTGTATGGATTAAGAGTTTCATTTCTGGGCTTAGAATCATGGATTCTATTTCTAAGCCATTAAGAATTTTCTGTGACAATTTAGCTGCTGTCTTTATGGCTAAAAATAATAAAAGTCGAAGTCGAAGTAAACATATCGACATTAAGTATCTAGCCATAAGAGAATGTGTAAAGGAAAAGAAAGTGGTCATTGAGCATATTAGCACTGAATTGATGATTGCTGATCCTTTGACTAAAGGCATGCCACCTCTGAAATTCAAGGATCATGTAGAGAAAATGGGACTTAGTTCCACTTTGTAATGATATTGAAACTCTTATATATTATTCAATTTTCTCATTCATGTGCACATTATTTTGAGAAAATATATTGTTACTGGACCAAGAATAAACATAAGGTTTATTCATTAAGTAATATTGACATATTAAGATTAAGAAACTAAATACATCGTGATAAATGGATGATAATACTCGCTTTTAGAGGACTTATCGCTATGATTCGTGTATTTATTTCTTAAGAAAGTTGTTCAAGAAAAATTAATTCAAATTATTAAGATAAACGTATGGACTAAGTGGGAGAATGTAACCGTTATTATTAAATATCTAATTTAATAATAATATAACTGTTATCATTAAGATTCATAATTCATTATCATGAATTTCTTCATTAATTATGGTTTAAATGATTTCAGTTTTTTATTCTTTAAACATGAAACCGTTATTATTAAATTAAATATTTAATATCATTAAAGTTCTTCATTATGGTCCAAACGTTACAAATCTGAATTAATTCTTGAACGTTATGATTTGGTGATAATAAATGTTCTTGATGGGAAAACATCTATATATATGAGGATTTTGGTCCTTGGGCTCAATCATCTCTTTGAAGCGAAAGACTTTCCTACACCATCTAAAGCGAGAGTTCTGAGCCGAGAAGTACCAAAGTTCAAGAAGAAACCTCTACAGAAATTTTGGCGATAATGGCTGGAGGTATGCTATTTCGTTTCCGCATAAGTTTTATTGTGTTTCTATTATAACGATTTAGAAACACAAGTTGGCTTCATTGATTTCTAACAGAGGATGTATCATCATTTGTAAATACTAGAGAAGAGTAGAGGAGTTCACCACCGCCATTCATTATCAAAGAGGAGCAGAGGAGTTTGCCACTGTTAGAAATGAGAGGATGTTTGTTAGGACCGAAATCGACACTAAGAGGAAAGGTGAATTAGTGCTTTCATAAAATTATGTAGATTTAAAAACTTTGTTCGACGAAAACGATAATAAAATCATGCTTGACTTAGAATAAGTGAAATGGACAATTAACATAGAATGTAATAGCAATGACATGTAGAAAGAAAGTGCAAACCAGATTTATAGTGATTCGATCATGCCGACCTATATCCACTCTCGATTCCTTTTCACTCGAGGCCACTAGCTTTCTCTACCGATCTTCTTTCAATAAGTGAAGATTAACTATCCTTATAACTCTTTCTCCCTTTCACAGGTTCAGGAGAGAACATTTACACCACTTTATTACAAGTATTCCCTCACACCCTCCCTTAGAAGAACCTCTAAGCATATGGAGGAGGGAACTCAACTTTCTAATATGGTTTACAACCTTAGAATTATAGAGTTTTATTCCACCTTTTATGCTATCTCTAATAAGAAAAATTGAGATATTTATATACCTCAAATGACTTCAAAAATTAGAGTTAAAATTTAAATCTTTGAGATTTCGGGGTACTAACAGTACCACCGTCTGTGCTGAGCGATACCACCACTTGTAGCACTAACACTAGTGATACCATCACCCAATCTAGCGACACCACTACCTGATACTAGTTGGTACCATTGCTCGGACTAGCGGTACCATCGCTTGACATAATCTGAAAGATTGAATTGTTAGGACCCTTTTTCTGAGCTTTTGAATAATGTTTATTGAGTCTGTTTAGTCCAGTTGTTTATTGAATCGGTTTGGTTCAATTAGAGTCAAGTAGAGGTTTATTTAATGTTTATTTATTATTAGAGTTCAAGTCTTGATGGACTCTGGGTGGAACTCTATAAATAGGGATGTAATTGCTTTTTTTCAAAAATCTATGAAAAATACTATTGTCTTTGGACAAACCCTAGGAGGTCGATCCCCTCGAAGTGATCAAGGAGGGCCGATCCTCTCGAAGAGATCAAGGAGGGCCGATCCCCTCGAAGAGATCAAGGAGGGCTAATCCCCTCGAAGTGATCATTATCATTCCCTTTTCTCCAATTTTTTCCATAATAAGACCTTAGGGTCTTATCATTTGGTATCAGAGCCTACGATAAGACCTTAGGGTCTTATCATTTGGTATCAGAGCCTACGATAAGACTTTAGGGTCTTATCAATTGGTATTAGAGCGACGATAAGACTTTAGAGTCTTATCATTTGGTATCAGAGCCTACGATAAGACTTTAGGGTCTTATCATTTGGTATCAGAGCCTACGATAAGACTTTAGGGTCTTATCATTTGGTATCAGAGCCTACGATAAGACTTTAGGGTCTTATCATGAGTCTAGATGGTACCATCGCTCAACATGGCAATATCATCACTTGACAGCCTGAAAATGTATGCTCTTGACTTTTCCAACTCATAGGTGGTTCCACATAACCTTGGGTGACCAAATAAGCCTTCCACTTGGCCCAAAACAATCTTAACTTAGGCCCAATGGGCCCCTAATTGAGTTGATATGTTTACACCCAAAACCAACTCAATTATGACATAACTACGACCAATTAAGTTAATAGATTACAATTCTATATTGTTCGGCATGTCATTCGTTCATCCGATGCTTTGTTCGATCCTTCAGCGTATCGTCCTCTCCTTCGGCGTATTGCTCAATCGGCATGTTGACCTCTCACAACTTTCGATCTCCTTAGCGCAATGTCCGATCCTTCGGCCCGATACCCGAACTCATAGCACAAAGTCCTTTTGCCAGCACGTCGATCGATCCTTCGGCCAACATCTAATCTTCTGACATGTTCACTCCAACCCAATGTCTGATTCTTTCTGCTTTAATTGATTTACGTTTTTTTATCGATGTTAATCCTGCAACACTCGAAATACAGATTAGATTAGATTGTAAACTTATTAATTAATTTTATCATTAAAATAGGAGATTTAACAATGTCATCGTCATTTGCAAATACAAGAGAGGGGTTCGTTATCGTTAGAGATAGAAGGATGTTGTTGCAAGAGAGGAGTAGAGGAAAGAAGAGGAAGGCTGGCTATCAATTACATTAAGGTTATATTCATTCAATGTAAGCTCGTATAACCCCTTTTGACTTTTGATTCAAATTTGACCCCCACAAAACCAACCTAGCCTTTAGATCGGTTGGATTTGAATTAGGTAACTCGATTCAATAAAAAGGTCATCAATTTTAAGATATTTTGATATTTTAAATAAAATGGGTACCTTTGATAAAATTCAAAGATAGATATGTTATCTCATAAAACTCTATTGGGAGCCTTTTTAGGTAAATTGCCCAATAGTATATTCACCACTTTCAAATTTAATATAACATATAAAATAACCCTCTAAATACTTATACTGTATTATATAGGGTGATTTCTTTCGAAAAATCTTTATTTTTTATTTTTTTTTAAAAGGGCATCCTCTGTTTTGATTTTTTCTAAATGGTGCCTCTAATTTGAATAATACCTCAAATACCTCTCACCAACTCCAATGATAATTTTTTCTCTTAATTTTTTCATTGGTTTTGAATCGTTATAGTGTTTTTATTTGACTTAGTGTTTTTCAATAACATTACAATGTTTTTATTGAGGTGCTCAAAATATTATGAAGCTATTGAAAAATAACATCATATTATATATCTTTGATTATCATTACTTGTAGATTATTATAATAACATATTTTTAGGCTTATAGTTGGTTTTGTTGAGGTTTGGAGTCTATTTAAATCATTTACAGTATTTTTAAGTATGTTTTATTGTGATTGTCAAAACACTATAACAAGCTAATTTTGATCCTTATTTGGGTCATGTTATTTGTAAGTTATTATAAATATCTATTTGAATCCTAGTATGATATATCAAATAGATTCTAGTATATTTTGATTTCATTTGGTTCACGTATAATATTTTCTATTAGTGTTATAATATTTTAATGAATTGCTAGAAACAGTATAAATAACATCGTCTCTTTGATTGTCATTGCTCACATATCATTTTGGTATCAAATTTTTAGATTTGAAGTTGATTTAGTTGGGATTATGAGTCAATTTGTATCATTTATTATGTTTTCAAATAATATTTTAATGAGGTGCTAAAAACATTATGAATAACATTTTATTGTGTTTCTTTGATTGTCATTGCTCACATATCAATTTGATATCAAATTTTTAGATTTGAAGTTGATTTAGTTGGGATTATGAGTCAATTTGTGTCATTTATTATGTTTTCAAATAATATTTTAATGAGGTGCGAAAAACATTATAAATAACATTTTATTGTGTTTCTTTGATTGTCATTGCTCACATATCATTATGGTATCAAATTTTTAGATTTAAAGTTGATTTAGTTGAGATTATGAGTCAATTTGTATCATTTATTGTGTTTTCAAATAAACTTTATAATGTTGTCAAAACGATGAAAAAATACTAGAGTTGATGAAGGATATTATGGATATTATTTGAAATACGGTACCACTTAAGAAAAATAAAGGAGTTTACTATGCTCTTTTACTATTCACAATCCCTTAAAAAAATAATAAAATAATATTTTATTAATCATAATCCCTTTAATTATGTTTTTAACCTCTATTTTTTTTTCCTCCCCATATGTCTCTTATTATTTTGTCGTCGACTCTTTCTACCGCCCATGCACCCTGTTGGATAGTTTCAAAAACTTGAAATATGATATCTTCTAGGTTAATACAACTGACCTAGAAAATGATATCTTTCGAGTTATTATATAATATATAAAAAATTAAATTATTATAATAAATATTAAAAATTATGTCTCACATTCTCTTCGATCTTCGGTTCGTTCCATTTCATCATATTTTTTTAATTATTTTTCGTTATCTTTGCCAATTAAGAGGAGGGGGGAGGAGACGAAGAAGATGATGATAAAGATAAGAAAATGAGATTGTAGATAAGGAGTAAAAATATTTTATTACAATAAATTATAAATTGAGATCATATATGTCTATGAAGGGATAACTTAAGAATATTCAAAATTCTTAGCACAGAATTGTAAATAAAAAAAAGGGAGTTGCAAATAGTAATATCTAAAATAAAAATAGGGGCACATTTTGAGGAAAAAACTGAATTTTTAAAAATAAAAATCACCCTATTATTTATGTCATTTCTATCCTAATCCATCCAGTAGAACTCAAGCTAACTCCTGTTAATCATGGTCAATAGTGAATTCTCTAAAAAATTACACCCTTTAGTGCATTTATTTTGAACTAAAATTTAAAAGGGTAAATACAAAAAAAAATATTAGCCATTTATAGAAATATATGTGAAATTGTTTGTAAGATGTTAATGTGGTTTAGAGTTCATTTGCCTCTTGGATTATAGGACCGGACAATTAGTCGAATGCTACTAACTAGTTAACAGTTTCAGCTATGATGGAAGGCAACAAATATCATGGAAAGAAGCTAAAAGTTTAGACTACAAACCAGTTTGATTTCGAAGCAATTAGCATACTCAAAGGTCTTTAATGTCAATCATCTAAATAATAGCATGTCCAAATGATAATATTGTCATCAAGGGCATGCGATAAAAAAGAAGACACAACAGTGAAGAGGATAAGGAAGTTTGAAGGAAGCAGGACGGCTGTGGCCGAACAAGTCAATCTTCTGAACAAGGCAATCTTTGCTTACACGAGAAGCAGTTGACTTAGAACAACACAAATCCGACATAATTACAAAAGCCTTAATGTCCCAAAGGAACCCAAATCCCAGTTCTAAAGACCTTTCTTCTCCATCTGCTTGAAGAAGCATTTCAACAGAGCCAAAGATTTCCTTCCACCATGAGCTTTAAGCTGATCCTACTCATCCATGAACTCAAGAATATACCAGTGGAGAAGCTGGGGGATTGCGGCAAGAGCAGTTTGATGGTGGAAATAGAATGGAGAGGAAGTGGAAGAAAAGTCGGTTTCCTGCGCCGGGGGTCGAAGAAGAACTGCACTTCCAAGCAGCACATGAGACCGGACGGCACCGTGATTTGGAACGAAGAATTCAACTGCATCTGCAAGCTTAAGAGGATGAATTCCCATGGTTACAAGAGTTGGATTGTCAATCTACAAGTTCAAGTAAGTCAACCATGTTGTGTGTCATGTGACAACAAATATCATGTAATTTGATCTGAAATGCTTGCAGGAATCTGATAAGAACTCGAACGGTAAGTCTACGGTGTACGGAGAAACCAAGATAGACATTGCCGAGTACGCCTCTCCAAATCACAAGAAAACAATTAGCATCCCAATCAGATGCAAGATTAAGGACCAGACTGCGGAAATTGTGCTGAAGGTAATTAATGTTGTGTTCTTCTTTATTCTCGATTCAACAATTTGAGGTATCCCATATTTGCGCAGGTTGAACTGCATGTCGTGGAGCTCAACATAAAAGGCAGCATGGATTTCGCGCGGCGACGAGCTCTTAGCTCGCGTGCCTTGTCGTGTGTGGGGTTGCGGCGAAACTATGGTACTGAATTCTCAAGCGATCGAATGATACATCCATCGTTAGGGAATTCTTCGTCAGAAGATGAGCATGAATTTAGTTATAGTGGAATAGCCACTGCTAACATCCTCCTCGGTGCTGAGTTGCCTGGAAAGCTCGAAGATCACGAGGAGGAAGAACAAAATCTGCAGACATCAGTCAAACGACAACCTTCCCTTGTTAGGCTCCTGTCGAACAAGACGAGACTCAACTTCAAAGCCACAAAGCACCCGAAAGGAGAGCCACTTCTGAACAAATCATGCAGTGATGTTGGAGGTGACGATATCGATCTCGAGCGGCACCAACAGTCGAGCACCGAGTCTGCGTTGCTGCAGCGTGAGGAGAAACCTCGAGATCGAGGATTCGAAGATGAAGGAACTTTCGAGGTCGGCGTATGGGAGAGAAGAAGATTAAGCAGCAGAGACGAGGGGATGGAGCTCGTCGCCGACGTCTTTCTTGCATCCATCGATCAGCGTAGCGAGAAGGCCGCAGGTGAGAGTGCCTGTACGGTGCTCGCCGTCGTCATCGCCGATTGGCTGCATCACAACCCGAAAGCTCTGCCACTGCGGTGTCAGTTCGACGAACTGATACATCAAGGATCCCTGGAGTGGAGAAAGCTTTGTGCAGATGAGGCCCACAAGGAGAAATTCTCGGATCAGCATTTCGACCTCGACACGGTACTGGAAGCAAAAGTCCGGCCGCTGACAGAGAACAAGACGATGTCCTACGTAGGATTCTTCGGCCTCGACGACATGCCCGACAGCCTACAATTTCTGCAAGGGACGATGTCGTTCGACAACATTTGGGATGAGCTCCTGCGTAGTTCACCGTCGGAAGAAAGGATATACATTGCGAGCTGGAACGATCACTTCTTCGTCCTCAGGATCGAAGGCGATGCCATCTATCTGGTCGACACCTTCGGGGAGAGACTCTTCGAGGGATGCAATCAAGCATACATTCTGAAGTTCGACAGCAAGAGTATGATCTATAAGCGGAGCGTTGAAGCGGGAGACTCAGATGAATGCAGACAAGACGTTCGACAGGGTGGAGGGGCTTACACAGACGGAGAGGCCGTGTGTGAAGGTGTCATCTGCTGCAGAGAATACATCAAGGGATTTCTAGCGGCGCTTCCACTGCGAGAACTCCAACAGGACGTGAATCGGGGGGTGATGGAAGAAGCAGTTTTGCATCGTCATCTGCAAATAGAATTCCACTACGTAGCGCCTTTAATTGAGGAATAATAATAAGACACAGAATCACACGTGAATTTTTTGCACTTGCTTACTAATTAATTACCTGTAACCCTGATCTCGGGTTCAGGATCGGATAATTTAGGTTCAGTCCAATTTGGACCTAAAATCGAATCGAATAGATTTTAGATGATTTTGATTTCAGCTCAAAAAATAAAAATAAAAATATATATACGGTTTACCATTTCACTCCATATAGATGATTTTAGTTCCCATTTCACTCCATATATTCATCAATTAAAGGATAAGAACCAGATACTGTACTGTCCCACAAGGGGAAAAGCCAATGAACGATGGTAATATAGAAAAATTTTCAGGTAATAATAGATTGGGAAAGAGTAGAAAGAAAAAAGAAATGAGAATTTGGAACATTTGTAATAGATTCTAATCACAGTCATACAATTTTCCTACACGATTTCAAAGTTCTTAACGAGGACAAATCTCAAGACAGTATGTTACCATAAAGATGATTCTTATGGTTAGAGACGTCATTAACGATGGTCAACTTTTTAACCTATTTGACCCATCCATGATAGATATCATCTAGAGGGATTTCATACTATAATTGTTACTATGTCTTTGTCATTCTTATTTATTATTATAAATATATACATAGAAAATACGTAGGGCAACGTGTCATATTAGGACTTGCCGAAATAACTTGGCATACAGGGGAGGGGGTAAAGACTAGATAGATTTTGAATCTCGTGAGTCCATACATTGATGAGGGTCATATAGATTAACCTTGTCCTTTTAAATGTATATATAAACAATATTAAAATTTGAAGGGCCTATCTAAGCTAGTTTTATATATAAATAATATAAGATAAATGATAAAGGAGAGTACTTTTCTTTGTCATTTATCTTATAAGAAAAATAATATAAAAAAAAAGAGATGCTCTATAAGAAAAATCAAAATAGAAAAACTGCACGCGAAAAAATAAAAAGAAAGGCTCTGAATTCACCTTAAATTATTTATATTTCTCAGTAAAACTTAAGAATACATAAATAAATAAATTATATATATATATATATACATATCATAACTTTATTTGACATCAATATTCTTTTGAACTATTTAAAAATATATTTTTAAAAGTAAAAAAATATTAAGGATTTCTATGCGTTAGAAACATGAGTTTTTTCTCAAAAATTTATTCTTATGAAGGGGATATTTAATATTTTTTTGAAGGATCAATTATCCTCTCCTCAAGATTTGTAAGGGTAGACATGTAAACCCAGAAACGGAATACTTATTAAGCCCAAGAACATAATTTGGGCTTGGCCCGTTTTGTAGTTGGACTTCCCCCCACGAACCTTCTCATTGGCATCGATAACACCAGGCGTTCCACCGCAACACCCGATTGCCAAAATCCACAGCAAACGAGGCAGCCGACTGTACGGACTCAAGCCCTATTCCCTTCTCGTTTTCCTTTTTCCCGTCGATCTAGAGGAGCATCGCTCCCTCGATAGCCTCTCTTCCTCGTTTGATTTCAAACGCAGCTCAGTAGACTTCGCCGCCGATGCCGCCGAAGGGCCAGCCGTCCAAGGCGGAGCTCGCCAAGAAGCAGAAGGTCGTGGAGGACAAGACGTTCGGGCTCAAGAACAAGAACAAGAGCAAGAATGTTCAAAAGTACGTTCAGAGCCTCCAGCAATCCGTCCAGCCGAAACCTGATTCCTCCAAGATCGCCGCCAAGGTCCGTCCTCTCTCTGTTTCTCTCGATCTCTGTCACCCTTTCTTCCAATGGAGAAAAGCGAAATCTATAATATACTTTGTTGGTCAATGTATTGTTTGATGCAAGAGCAGAAGAAGAAGGAAGAAGATAAGGCCCGAGAGAAGGAGCTGAACGATCTGTTCAAGATTGCCGTCAGCCAGCCTAAGGTCCCAGTTGGTATGTGATATTCTTCTTTTTGAAGCACCAACATTTAGATTAATTAAGTCATTGAGGGTCGTTCAATTGATTGTTATTGTATTTCTTATGTGGATATTGGTCTTCTGGCTTAGGTGTCGACCCCAAGTCGATACTGTGCGAGTTCTTCAAGGTCGGGCAATGTCAGAAAGGTTTCAAGTGCAAGTTCTCACATGACCTAAATGTTCAGAGGAAGGGTGAGAAGATCGATCTGTACAGTGATCAGCGTGATTGTGATCAAGGTCAGGAATGGAGCACTGCTACTTTCAATTTTTTAGGTTTTAAATCATAGTACATATCTGACCTTCTGCCTATTTGTCCATAGTTTGTTCAGTTCAGGCACTCATTATTAACTACTTTCTATTATCTTTCAGTGGTAAAGAACCCTCACAACGTGACTTAATTCTTTATTTGCTTTATTTTTTATTTATATCTTTTGTGAGAGAATATTTTTGTGCTCTAACCATTTATCTTATAGAGTTCTAATAACCCTCCAACCCAACTTTCAAGATCTAAATGTAAGACTTGTATCTTAAGAGCTCTGAAATGTTCTAGGTCTTATATCTAAGATGAATTGGTAAAGAATGGAGGTACATCACTAAATTTAACGAATAAAAAGACATTGATTAATTGCTTAGTTGTTGATGTTAGAGTTGTAATAGTTACTTAGAAAAGGTTAGAAGGTCAAAGGGATGGTTTCTTTAAACTTTTGGGATGTGTGATTTTGAGGTGGAAGAAAAGGATAGTTGCCAAAAAATTATCATGTTAATAGACAAAGTGAGAGTGTTCCATTAATCTGCAAGGATTGTTGTGCACTATGGTTTAGGATATTGGGTATTAAGAAGAATTGAAATATTAGTATGTATATATATTTTTGGGCTAATTTGGTTTTCATGTGGTGTAGGAACAATGGAGGATTGGGATCAGGAAATGTTGGAGAAGGTCGTTGAAACAAAGAATAAGGAGTATAATCAGAACAAACCTACTGATATTGTATGTGTCATTAGCTACTTCCACCCTTGGACATGCATTATTGTTGTTGCTTTTTGCTTATGATGTATTTCAATTCCTTAAAAATATTTAGTAATAGGATCATATGGAGTGTTTTCTGCTTTTCCTCAATATTAATTTTTCTCCATAATTTCCTAAACGTGGATGATTTTCTTTCATTCTTAATGTTAGCCTAACATGTTAATGTTATCGGCACTCTTTTGCTTGATTATGCTTTAAATATTGATGATTGTCAACTTATATGATGATTTAATGTTTATCCGTTCATATTTCCTCCAATTCTTTTGATGACTTGACCTACTAACTTTACTTTGGTCGATACGACTATGATTTTTTTTTAATGTAGCTTAGGCTTTCAGCACATAAATAATAACTCGATAGTCAACAAGTACTGCAACTTCATGAGCTCCATTACCTTAGCTTGGTTAAGTAGAAGGCGACTTGAGGTGAATTTTGCCTTGGCAAGTTGCTTGCAATAAGAATTTCATAAGATGTCTGCAAAAGAACACTGCAAAGCATTATTATTATTTCGTAAGATTTCATAGATAATGCTTGTTCTATCCATGTTTTGTTTGTGTCAAGCACTAAACTAGTTTGAACTCACCAACAAACATCAGAAATTTCAGAATGTATTAGGGCACATGTCATCTGCACTCGTATTAATGTTGGATGCTTATAACATATACCTAAAGCTTCCAGGTAAATTGAGTATTGGCAGAATATATGCATTTTGGTTTTCAACATAGTATTACGTGAACATGAGGGCAAGTCTTGGCACTACACTTGGATTGCTCTTTTTATTACCCAAGTGACCAGAAGTTGAGTAATAGAAACAACCTCTTTACTTGCAGGGATAAAAATATGCAGATCGGCCCTCCTAGACCCTTATTGGTGGGTGCCTCATGCACCAGACTGTCCCCTAGTATGATGTGAATAACTGATATTGACTTGAAGTGCTTTCACAAAATGCAGCAATCATTATTTAAATTGTACATAATAGATATCAACCTGTAAAGTTATATTAACAAATAGAAAATATATGCTTTTTCTGTGGTCTCCATGTCGCCTTGTGTTTTAATTTTGATGATTTTCCCTGTTGGCATGTCAATATATCATTATGTTTGTGTCCCACATTAGCGGCCAGTTTTAAACTTTGAGATGCCTCAAGGAAGTGGATCAAGAAATCATAAATGGAAAGCTCAAGGCCAATAATTACTCCCAAAATAAAATGGTTAATGTTCCTAAATGGATGCTACAATGTGGTCCAACTCTGACCCTATCAGCCGCAGGCTCTTCTAACCATAAATCAGCATTTTCGGCCAGCAAGGCACCCTGGCGGAATACCATTGTGTATTTTTAACCATATACACATTGATTCAATGCAGTGATTGCAAAAGGCGCTCGGGCGCTCGCCTAGGCGCTCGGGCGAGGCGAGGCGAGGCCCGAGCGCCTCGCTAATGTCCCAGGCGGCGCGCTTCAAATAGGCGCCGCCTGGGCGCTCGCCCGAGCCCAGGCGCTGGGCGCTTCGGGCGAGCGCCTGGGTAAACCAAGGCGACCGAACCAGAATTTTAGGTCTGGTTCGGTCCTGGTTCGGTTGTTAGTTGGTTCAATCGAACCAACTAAACCGATATAACCCCAACCCTAACCCTAACCCAACACTAACCTGCTGCCGCTGCCGCTCTTGATCGCGATCGCGATCTCGTCGCTCGCTCCCGCTGACGCTGCTCGCCGCTGTCGCTGCTCGCGCCTCTCGCGAGCCTTCCCGCTGCTCGCGCCTCCCGCAAGCCCTCTCGCTGCTCGCGCCTCCCGCGAGCCCTCTCGCTGCTCGCATCTCTTGCGAGCCCTCCCACGAGCCTTCCCACTGCTCGCACCTCCCTCGAGCCCTCCCGCGAGCCTTCCCTCTGCTCGCGACTCCCGCGAGCCCTCCCAGCTGCCGTGAGCCCTCCCTCTGCTCGCGACTCCCGCGAGCCCTCCCGCTACTCGCGCCTCCCGCTCCCTTTCCTTTTCCCCTCGCCGCTTGCCGCTGCCGACGCTGCTTCCTTTCTCCGTCTAGCTCAGACTGCTCAGTATACTCTTAAATCTTAATATTAAGTTTATTTGAATTTTGAAATGATTAATTTTCATTAATAGATTAATAATATATTATTTTGATTTTAATGTTATTAATTTTGTGATTTTGTATCTTAGATTTTTTAAATTTAATAGCATATTTTTATTTAAAATTTTAAATAATTATATTTATTAATTATATTATATATTTTTATATTTTAGCGCCTCGCTTCGCTCGGGCGAGCGCCTAGCGCCTCGGGCGTTTTTGGACCTTGGCGCCTTTTGGCGCCTAGCGCTTTTTAAATCACTGATTCAATGGGTTGCAACTTGTTGGAGTTTAATTCTGTTCATGTTTTAGCTGAATCTAGCTTCAACGCACTTTGGTTCAACCCATAGATTTAGGAAGGCTCAGTCCAACTTGGAGATGGATAACCCAGCTCTTACAATACTCTTAGTTGGACCAGTAGAAGAAAATACAAACGTACAGTTCAGAAAACTTTAAGGGCATTCCTGCTTTGGGTTTAAACCAACACTCTTCCTACTTATGAAAAAAGAGAGCAAGCTAAATCTCATTACCACTCCTAGTGAGTGTAGATTTGGCTTCTGTTTTTCAGGGATTTTCTAGTTGTAATGGCTATTTTAGGGTGTTTTAGAATCCTACACTGAGGGTAATTAGTGTCTAAGAGTCATAACGTGGATACAAGAAGGCACTGTTGTTTAATATTAAGAATTCTATTTGGAGAGTTCTAGGTGCCTTTTTTCTTAGGATTTAGTGAACCCATACCACTCATGTTATGTGTGAGTGGTGCAGGTTCACATTTTATTTCCCAATGGTATGATTTTTCTCATCCATTTATGAGATGTGTGACTTCATGTTCAAGAATTACTCCTTGCGCCAGATCGAGTCTCATAGTTATCAATTTTCTATTATCTGTTACTATTATTATGTTCACTTTCCTCTGTTCTTGAGTAACAAGGAACATGCTTTCTCTAACTGTCACAAACTTGGTGTACATGACAATGGCAGAATGGGAACCATGTAGTTGAGCTCATATACTTGGGAAGTATTATTTATTTGTTTATTGCTCAGATAATTTGTTTTCATTTTATTGAAAAACATAATGGTTGGTATTATTATGGTTACAGTAACCATAATCATTGAGATGCACTACCAAATAAACTAATGATGGCCAAGGATTTCCCCTCTCAGGATACCTACCACCCATGTTGAATGACACTTACCAATCACTGCTATATTAGCATGTGGATTGGCAATGTTTGGCAGGATTGCTCGAGACATTTTTGTTCCTTTTTTTTCTCAAAATTTTACCAAAAATGCAATTGATTTCAATCAGGACACATTAAACCCTTGACTTGCAACATAAAGTGATGCTCAGTTATCCAATGAAATTGTAAAAGGGAAAAATGTTTTGGTTGATTTCTCCAGGAATTATAATCATGACTAGTTATATTTCTCTTTCTTGTAACTCCATCAAGACCATTCTTGGACCATCATTTCCAGGTTGGGGACTCCTCCTAGACGATGGTATTAGCAGCAGGGGATATAATGCCCACTTCTGTGGTGGCAACAACAAAGTAAAATCTACTAAATGCCTTCTTTCCCTCATTGCTTTTGATGCCCTAATAACTAAATCGACCGCCATTCCCCTCTGGCCACCAGTAGCGTCAAAGCTCTAAGATAGTTAGTGATTAGTATATTGTTTTTCATTTTCTTTCAGTTAAATTCTATGGTTGAAATTTTCTTCTCTTCTTTGTTTTTCCCTTTTTACTACATTATGGGGACCTTTTGGGTCAATTACATGGTTATACTCCATTGTCTGCCTCAGTAAGTAATTGATACCGTATTGGTCCAAGCGAGGACTTATATGATCCGTAACTAGAATGACAACCTCTGTTGATGGTCTATTCTAGTGGGACTATTTGAATTTCATCTATTAACATAACATGATAACTCATCAATTATCAATGGGAGCATGAGCTCTTGGAATTCCAAGATACCTGACTTTTATGTATAACTCACTTGTTCTATTGGGGTACCTCTAATTTCTTCGGGACACAATTTAGAGTCTAGATCGGCTGATAAATCATTTATGGTCTTTAAATTGAATATTATAAGTCCTTGAATCTTGCTTTATCAGAGTTGTATTTCTTATTTTCATTATTTTCTGTTTAAGGAGCTAATTGTTCCCATGTTTTTTTGGGATGTCATATGTTGACTCAGGAGATTAGTTTTCTTGTAAAAACTAATCACTGTTTTCCGGTTTAGATCTTCAACGGGCTTCTCAAACACTACAAAGAATACTTAAAGAACTCAGTTTTCTTGTGAAAGGAATAAGTGGCTAAGGTTATGTATCTGCTGCCGTTCATTACCCAAAAAGAGTTATTCAGAATCAGAAATCAAGTTGACTGGTTAGTTTCAGCTATTTGAAGCATTATATAGATTCCAAAAATGGAATTGTGTTCTGTTTAGAGAAAAGGCAGTTGGATTTATCAGGATGAAGATTAGTTGGCTGATTTCTTTTCTTATTTTAATTAGAGTCTCAGCCTTTACATCAATGGGAGCCTCATACACTCAACCGTGCCAATTTTGTAGTTATTTATACTGGACAATGACAGCTGAAACAACTAACTTCTATGACTTCTTTAGAAAAATAAGGAAAACAATTAAAAGAGGCAACAGCCTATCATCTGTAGTCCTCTCACCTTTTTAGCTTATTCCAGCTTTTCTCTTTTTTTTTTTAATTTATCATCTTCTGGCTGAAAAGAGCTACAGCTGCTTGTTGCAGCTCAGCATCAGTATAATCAGCCTATCAAGTGAACACCATAATCAGAAGTCCACAAGCATGCTATCCATGCATTGAGAAAAATGTCAATGTCGGAAGTTATTTTTGAAGGTCTGACTGCAATACTGCAAGTTCTTGAGCATGTTTCAGATATTTTCTTATAGTTTTCACAAAAATCTCAAATTGTTCATTTTCTTTATTTAATCATCTCTTTACAATTATAAATGACATTATTTTGTTCAAGGTTCGCCGTACCGTACCGTACCGGCGTTTCGACCCGGGCTCGGTACTGGTACGGTACGGTATACCGCTCGGTACACCCAGGTGTACCGAGCGGTACACTCACGTGTACCGAGCACTGTACACTGCTACAGTGTTACTGTATACTGCTACTGTGTACTGTACACTGCTACAGTGTCGGTACGGTACGGAGCGGTCCGCGTACCGCTGGCCTGTCGGACCGGTACGTACCGCCCGTACCGGACGGTACAGTCCGGTACGGCAAACCTTGATTTTGTTTGTATGTATGGTCCATTTTTCTGGGTAAATTAACCAGTGTTGTTCAAAATTCTAGGATAGGCGCTCCTGTACTACTTGTAAAGGATATATTACTAAAAATCACTATATTTATGGAACTGGGTTATTGTTGGTTGAGGTCCCTTTTGTTAAGCAAATTTGCAGTATAAATCACGAAAAAAAGAGTGATTCTGAGGAAACATGCAACGG
Organism: Musa acuminata AAA Group; assembly: GCF_036884655.1. Taxonomy (NCBI): domain Eukaryota; kingdom Viridiplantae; phylum Streptophyta; class Magnoliopsida; order Zingiberales; family Musaceae; genus Musa; species Musa acuminata. The sequence goes on from NC_088345.1 coordinate 18,590,097, forward strand.
GGAGGGGGAACAAAAAACCCACTTTCACTAACAAGAAGGGGATGAGCATGATTTGAGATTTCTTAGTAGACTTACTAGGTTCTGGTATGTTGGTAATACCGAACAACATCTAATATTTATTGGGTGTACCAACTGGTAGTAGTACCACACAACCAGTACATATCAGTCCAACAGGATTCCAGTATCAGTATTAGATTGGAATTCTAACCTTAGGAAGTGCTGAGTTCTAGCCAATATGTCATTCACTAATACCTGTCCCCTCATAATGATGATGAATGCCATTTACCATCTATACGTAGATTCCATCTCCTTTAAGATTAGATAGAAGCCTTCCAAGTTTTTCTTCCTTTACCTTTGAGATATTTTTTGGACTTATATGGCGGGGATGCTTGTCTCAAATGGTAACCTGGATCAAATACACAATCTCATTATCTTGACCTGATCCAATGCATTGCTGAATAAGTCTATTTATTATAACATAATGTAGTTTTCTATTCTAATATACATGTGGAATTTTTTATCTATGCAGACTTTTATTCTCTTTTTATCTCAGAAACTCCTGATGTCTTGGTGTCTGATCTTGTGAATATGTCCATGCGAAGTCAATCCTAGCAAAATTTTTATTGGTTTCACAGGAATATAGAATGAGCATATGAGGCTATACATATTAAAGATTTATTCATCTCCAGAGTCCATATATGTGGATCTAAGGAAGATCAAATTGACAGGATAGAAGGATAAATCTGACTGGCTTAGATTCATAGATTGTAGTCTTCATATTGCTGGTTACATGGCACTATCCCTAGATAATTTTTTTTTTGATATGCTTATAATCCATAGCATTTTATGCTTGGTCAGCCAATTTATTTAGTCTGGAATGCCATCTTGATACTCCTAAAAGCAACTGTATCGGACTTATGCTATGTTCACTTTTCTCTATCATCTTTGCTCTGTATTTTCCATTGGTTGTTCTTGAAATTGCATAGTCAAAAAGGATTCTACAATATTCTTGGTGTTATATGAAAGATCTCAAGTATTTGACCAAGCAATCTGCTTAGAGGGTGTTGATGGAGCATGTGAATTGGGGAGGGTACTATACACTGGTACAAAACAGCTTGATTTGCTCAATTGTTTTGTTCTTTATGTTAAATGGGTTTGGTGATTTGCACTTCTGTTTTTGTTGAGTTTGATATTTATTTTCATTAAACAAATAAAAAATAGTTTGTAGCGAATTGATAGCATATTTTTGAAGTTTGGTCCCAAATAAGTGTTCAACATATTTCTATTCAAAACTTTGTTATCATTCCTTTGTAACATCTGCTCTTTGTTAGGTCTGTAAATACTTTTTAGATGCAGTGGAGAAGAAGCAGTATGGTTGGTTCTGGGTTTGCCCAAATGGTGGCAAGGACTGCCATTATAGGCATGCGCTTCCTCCTGGTTATGTATTGAAATCTCAGATGAAAGCATTGCTGGAGGAAGAAACTGAAAAGATAACAATTGAAGAAGAGATAGAAAATCAGGCAAGTGCAGTGCTGCTGCTTGTTATCTGTTTTCTTTTTCTTGTGCCTTTGTAGCATCTTCATGCTTATCCCTTTCTTCTCACGGCAATCTCATGCTTTTTTTATTGTCTGGAGTTTCTTGGTTTTCCAAGATGGAACTTTCTTTCATGCTTGTATGATCTTTTCCTTCCCCAGCGGGCAAAAGTTTCGACGTCAACTCCTCTTACTCCTGAGTTGTTCACACAATGGAAAAGGAAAAAGATGGAAGAAAGAGAAGCTGATCTTGCTGCAATGCGTGCTGATAGGGCTAAGAATGATCGCATGAGGTAAATTTATTTTTATTGTCCAGTACATGCATTGTACATTATTCTCTAATCATTGCAACTAATACCTTCTATTTATTTCAGTGGTCGTGAGTTGTTTCTGTCAGATTCAAGTTTGTTTGTTGATGATGATGAGGCATATGAGAAGTATAATAGAGAAGAACAACCTGAATCTACTGAGAAGGTAATGTCTTAATTATTAATTTACCTTAGTTTGGAGAGCATTCAATAAAATTGTTATACCAGAGGTTGTGTTCATATTATTTTTTCGGTTAAAGAACTTTTTTTTTAAATTTTTATATCATCAATATGGTTATGCTCTAAATTATATTGGGGGTGTTAGAAGAATCATGAAAATGACATCATGAGAATCCAACAAACTTAAAGCTGCAAGTATGGCCATCAATGAAATATGATCTCAAAATTAAAGACACCTGAAATTTATTGCTAAAGAATTTGCAATAAATTCTTTTGTCCATCCTTTGGTATTTTGTCTTTTTTAATGATCGGTTTCTCACTTTTTTTAATCAAACTTCTAGATGGCTTTAGATCCTATTTCCTTGCCACCTCTCATTCTGATTGATATGGCTCCTCGGAGTGCTTTTTCATGTGCTTATATTTATATTGTCTTTTTTTGCATTATACAATTCATCTTTTCTTTTGTTGGTTTGTAAAACTTCTTTTTAAGATTGAATGTGTAATGACCCATCTACCAAACAATTTCTTTATTTTCATCATATTTTGGATTTCTGGTGCCTCATGAGAAAGAATATGACCAATTATTCATGATGTTATGGTGCCAACAGAGTAGTCCTGTTCAGGATGTTTTTGACTGTATAGACATTACTTTGCAGTCTTTTATTCTGCTTGATATAATGATAGAGTTATTAAGTTTAAATATGAACGTTCAGAAGGTGGCGCATTAACCTGAACCCACTAAAACTAAGAAAAACACAGATGTTGATTTGCATTGGGTTTTGATAGGTCTTACACATTCTTCAATGGATGGGATGGGATGCCACCCACGATAACACTGATAACTGACCTTTTTTTTAAGAGGTTGACTTGTACGTTGGAATCTGTTATTTATACTCCAGTAAAATTGATAGAAAAGCTTAACTTTACCTTTCCACCCAGTTCTTGTGAGCTTGTTATACCATTTTGATATCTGCTTTTAGTTTTAGCTTCATGGGCAGTGTTATTAATGTTTCAATGCTCTTCCGAGTAAATTTTTGATGATGTATTTGGTTTTAGTTGCAGGTCAAGAGTGAGCCAGGGGTGGAGGAATCAAGTTCCATGCCTTCTGTTGACATGAATTCAGAAATCCTTGATGATGATGATGATGATGATGATGAACTGGATATTGATGAGCTAAATGAATTGGAAGCAAGCCTATCTAGAACATCTATCCAGATACATGAGCCAGGCATAGAATCACAATCTTAAGATGCTTGCAATTAGCTGCAGCTCGTAGCCAGATGTTTTCTGTGGCCCTGCATGCCAATTACCTATGATGGCAATTCTGCACAATGCATTTCAAGGCTTGAGTTTAAAATCAGTAGTGTGATAGCCATGAAGTGATAGAACTTGGTTCTGTTCTAATCAAGGTCCTACATTTGGCTGTATCTCATTAAATTCTTATAGAGATTGCTTGCTGTGCCATAGAAGCAAGTTTTGATGCATATTTTTTCTGCTTCACAAGTTAAAAAGACAGAGAATGATTATCACGGGGCTCTATAGCTAAACTGAAATTACTTTGTTGATATCATTTTATTTAATCTCGTTTGCAAGTTTATCATGTTTTTATAGTGATGACTCAGTGCTGATGCTGACACTGAATATTTAACTTCCAGGTTAGTTGAGTAATTACATCTTGATGCCTTTTTTATTTTTATTTTTTTCGAATGTGTTTGTTTGGTTTCGTGGTCTGAAATTTTGTTTATTTTTGGATGAATTAGCATGTATTAGACATGGTAATTGTAGTGTTATTTTTTATTGATGCCAGTGACGATACATGACTTGTATTGTTATGCTGCCTCTGGGGTTCTGTTTTCATACTCGTATGGGTATTGCTAAAACTGGTGGAACATGAGATAAGGAACTCTTATGCTTGTCATTTATTGGACATAATAATAGAAATGATTTGCTTAGCTAGTTACTGTTGTGATAGCATTCATTAGAATACATCAAATCTGACTAAAGATGGCATGTCATCGAGATTACATTTCCATACCATTCATCCCAAAATTCCTTTGCCCGTCACTTGTAAATACTACTAATCCAACACCCGGACCCGAAACTTGGCAACATTTTGCATGGTGACTTATGCATCTCGTATATCTTATGTTTTATATATTGGAGGCTTGCGGTTGCCCGTTTATAATTTTACATCTAGCAGCTCTCATTTTCAAGTGTTTTGTTAGCCACAAGCCAGTCAGCTGTAGCGTACCTGCATTCAAGTAGCTTATACTTCCAAATACTTGTGCATATTACACTTTTTGGAACTCGGACGGAGGTTTAAAAGAGAACTAATATTTTTAGAACCTAATAGTAGTCGAAGCAAAATTGTGATCTTTAGTCAACAGCAGCATTAGGCTTGGAAGAATGCTAAAACTAATTGACTCATTATTGGTCACAATTATGTCAGAGGACTTGAACAAAAATTTAAAGATGGCCAAGTTTTGATGAAATTAGGTCGAGGTTCTCAAATTGAGACCGTGTGGGTTGGATTAAGGTCGATGATGTCGTAATTTAACCACACATCACAACTGCATGAAACTTAAACTACATAATAGAATAATATGAGTAGCTAAACTACATGAAAGTGAAAATGGTTGTGTGTATAAACAAACATATATAAGAACTCGTGGGTATAAAATTGTAGAAAAAAACAAAACAGAACAATCTGTCTCGCTCTTCTTATTCAATGCCTCTCATTTCCCTGTTCAAAAAGTTGGGTGTCTTTTTTTTGCATTTGGACCCTCTTAGGTGAACCATCACCTAAGACTGCCACTCCGGTCTCCAGCAGGGACTCCTCCCATTGGTTGCTGTTCCCACCCGTTGAAGGGTGCGGTTCCGATCTCGACAAGGCGCTCCTTCAATTGGTCCTGAGCTCTGGGTCCCGTAAATGATAACGTCACGCGCCTTGTGTGCCCCCCGTGGTCTCAAGACTTGGGAGGTTGTTGTGCTGGGTATGCTTCGTAACTGAGCCAATTAGAGGGTGAGATTAGCGGAGCCTACGCAGGTTCTTCACCCATTCCCACAGGTGTAAACCTGAATCCTGTTCCTTGTGAGAGAACAGGTGAGTGTACCTTCTCCGTTTTTGTTGGGAGCGTAGCGACGACGCCACCGTTGCTTGACGCTTCCTGACGGCTCGCTCAATTTATGTGCTTCCGCAGCGTAAGAAACACTTCACCGCGGCAGTGAACGCTGATGGCGTCTCTCAGGCTGACTCTGAGGTCCCTCGGCGTGTCGCATCGAAGCTGCCCGCGATTCCCTCTTTCGCGCATTACGTCGAACACCTTTCGAGGGTTCGCCACCAACCTTTCTCCGCCTTCCAAGGCCGTCATCTACGAACAGCAAGGGCCCCCAGATCAGGTCACCAGGTCCATTCCCAGTCCCTTTAATCTTTTACTACTTCTATGGATATTTCTGATTCTGAATCAGATTCTTCCGCTGGCTGGTTGCCCTTCTCCTGGCCTTGTTACTTCAATTTCCTTATCTTCACTTTCAATAAGATTGGTTAAAGACGTTATTGTTAGACATAGGCAACACCTGCTGGTTTTCAATGTCATAACGTTACTTGGTGTGTAGGGTAATTGATCTCCCGCCCGTGGAACTGAAAGCGAATGATGTGTGCGTCAAGATGCTTGCGGCTCCTATCAATCCTTCAGACATCAACAGGATAGAAGGTTTGGCGTTTTTATTGCTCATTTTCTTGAAAGTTCAATTTTTGGGTTAGGATGGAGGTCCGAGCAGCACTATGGAATGTAAAGCAATTTTGGTTCATTTTGCGCTTAGCTGCATTATCTCTAAGTAGAAGAAAACAGGTACCAGGATTTGATGCTTGCTGTTTTACGTGCACATTTTTCCCTTGAATCTTGGTTTGGCATATTTTCTGAAATGGAGAAATGTCTGCTTTAGTATACAAGATATTTCGCTCATACATTTCTTTCTCTATGTAGTAGGATTTTGTCTCAACTCACAAGTGCAGTTTTTTTTTTCAATAAATCATACGTTCTTCTTCCCTATTTATTTCCAAGAAAGAACTATATCATTTGCAGTCTATAGCATCCCTGACCTTAGCCTCTGTTAATTGCAGTCTAGTCCTTCCATTGTATTAATCTCCAACGCACCCTCACAAGCTCACCTATATTATGCCCCATATGCCTAGATGGCTCTTTTTTTCACATACAAATTGATATGACATGGCAAGCCTCATTGTTGTCTTAAAAGGTAAAACTGCTTTTAATCATAAGTTGAAATAAAGCACCTTATGATTTTATATAGTCAACTCCATTATGTTTAGATAGTTTTATTCCAGCAGACAATGAATGTTCATTGGAAGTTATTACCAGCACATTTTGTGACCATAAATGTTTCGCTAAATAATGCTAGTGCATCCCTAAGACTCACTAGCAGTTTGTTTATCTTTATTATTAGAAGTCTTTATGTCTGGTACTGCCATGGCTTTTTGAATGTAGTTGATGCATCTTTTGTTAGAACGCTCATGCTTGCATATTTTCCTTCTAAACATTGTATTTCTATTTTCTTTTTCAATTATAAGTACCTTGCTTGTGTGTTTCAGTTATGCCCCTCTGCATATTGGTGTTGGAGTGTCTATATGTAAGAGAATTTTTTGTATCATATTTTTGTGTAATACAAAATACAGTTTGTCCATTAGGTATCCTATAAGTTTACCTCTTATTTCTATTTCTCGCTTTTGTCCTTTTGGTTAAAGTATTATGTGCCAAAAAAAATTGATTTGATAATATGGTGCATTGTTCTGATGCAGTAGGACCCTGAATCATTCCCCATGGATGTATTACCTTGGTTTGCCATATGCAAGGGTTTTTTAGCTGGATTTTCTATTCCTAGTGATTTTCGTTTAGATTTTTGTTTTTTTGTCTTGATTATTTTATGATGTCTTATAAACTCATATTGTTGTTGTGATGATAAAGATCCTATTTTGGTTAGAGATAGTATTTAAAAAACACCTTTTGAATTGTCCTTTGAAGTTGTGGATGTGTTTTTAGAAAGGATGTTGTTGAGTGACAAGATTTCTTAAAAAGGATATTGTTCTCGCATAATGCCTCTTGGTTATGTATGTATAATTTTTTTGCTTACTGAAAGTAAAAGTTAGATTAATCAATCTCCTTCAATCTTATTCTTCACTGGCATGTTCTTTTGTGCTCCTTGACTTGGAGAAAACCTAGAAAGAAATGTCACATCTAATAACTGATAACAAACTGAGTTGATTCCAATGACCTTTATCGAAGATGCATGTCAGAATCATCTGCAGTGGTGCAAGTTAAAGAAGACATCATGTTTCAGTAATATTCTGAAACAAATACTCAGTCACCTAAGAAAAAAATTGATGAGTGATTGGATAATCTTATGAAGGACCACCATAATTCCATCACCATAAAAAACACCTGAATTCAGTTGCCACTCCATTATTTTTGTTGTATTTGATTAGTGAGAGAATAAATCCTGCCGCAAAATCAAAACATAACTCTAGCACTTATTATGTTATCTTCTCCTTGTCTTGGAGACAATTTTAGAGGCCTTGACAATTCTTTAAAAGCTTTTAAATCTCTGTATCTGACCCATACCAGTCTAGGACCTGGTCGTACTAGTACGAGCATGATATATACTAGTATACTAGCACATGATACAATGGCATACCGGCCGGCACTGTGAAGGGGAAATAACAGTAGGAGGAGGAGAAGGAGAAGAAGAGGAGGGGGGGAGGAGAAGAAGAGGAGTAGAAGGAGAATGAGAAGGAGGAGAGTCGTAGGAGAATAAGATGAGGAGGAGAGGCGAGGTGTAGGAGAATGAAGAGGCAGTGGAAGTACTTTGCATAGAAAGATCTGTTCATCCTTATGGCTAGTGGAGTTTACGAATGCTCAATTTTGCACCTGATTTTTATTATTTATTGATTATATGAATTAAAATTTGGTTTTCCTAATGTCTTCTTTCAACATATTTTTAAGGTGTTTACCCTGCGAGGCCTATACTACCTGCAATCGGAGGACATGAGGGGGTTGGAGAAGTATACTCAGTGGGCTCTGGTGTGTGTAATCTCTCAGTAGGTGACTGGGTCATACCATCTCCTCCATCCTTTGGTAAGTTTTTTCCTACCTGATAAATGCATCTCTTAAGTATTTATGTTTTTTTCATTAATCATAAATGGTTTACATGTCCTGATTTTTTAATAAATGATTATGTATTTGCCTCTTAGGAACATGGCAAACTTATATTGTGAAAGAAGAGACTGTTTGGCACAAAATAGATAAAGATGTTCCTATGGAGTATGCTGCGACCATTAATGTAAATCCTCTGACTGCTCTGCGGATGCTGGAAGATTTTGTCAAGCTGAACCCTGGTCCTGTCTCTTTAGCATGCTATATTACAAAAGATTTTGAGTTCTAGATTTCTTTTCATTCAACATCCCTTGATTAGTTGATTGTTCACTTCATGAAATCAGGCGATACCATCATCCAAAATGGTGCTACGAGTATTGTGGGACAATGTGTTATTCAGCTTGCTAGAATTCAGGGTGTCCATAGTGTAAATATTATAAGAGACAGGTGCAAATGAACTTTTACTGAACAATTTTGATTTCTTCTCTTCAGCTAAAGACTTGATACAAAATTATAGAGATTACATGATAAATATTCATCGAGTGCTTGTTTATTTCATGCTGATGGTGACTACAAACTAAATTGTAACTGATCATACCTAGAATCACATTGAAGAGTAGAACATCTTTGGCAATTGCCAAAATCTTGAGGGACTTTATACAAACCAAGTGGATGATAGCCTTTACTTTTTTAATCTTGCTTCATAAATACTAAAATGGCACATCAAACTATCTGATTCCCCAGTGGTTCATGTAGCCTTTACTTCTTATTCTCATTTGCTTGCATGTCAACAGTCAATGATGGGTAAAGTTTCATGCTGTTGATCAAGAAGAGTTGAGCAGCATCATTACTCAAAATATTTAATACAGATATTTCCTTATTGCACACTTTATAGGGCTAAATTTTCTAGGAGCAGCACATGTTTTTCTCTTTTTTTTGCTGCTTCTGCTTTAGATGATTTTTTAAATATCTAGAGCACCATGAACAGACAAAATCAAGGTTAATTAAGGCATTCAACATTTTGCTTTTACTGTTATGCACTTTATCTTATCAAAACAATTTTTTATTTGTTCTGTAGCTAGTATCTAGAGATTGCCATTTTTTGGATTATTTGAGGTTTGTCCAGGGTTTTGAAACCAAGACTTGGGACAAGTTCAACCAGAAAAAAATATCAATTTGATGATCTAACCTCTTTGCTTATGTGAACTGTATCTCTGACCTTAAGCAGCAGTAATTTGAATGAACTTAGATACTGAAGTTGAAATTGAACCTATCATGCTGAAAATCTACAGTTAGTCATGTTATGTCTAAAGAGCAAAAGCCAAACCTTTTGGAGCCTTTCTTTCCAAACACAATTGATAGTTTAAAGTAACAATACATATAGTTTATCCTTGCATATTATTCTGAGTATTTAATCTTGATTCCATATATGAAGATGATAATAACATTTTTAGATTCTCTATTTTTAGAGTATACCATTCGCTTCAGCACCACCAAACTCTTAGTGGGACTATGTAACCTTGCTGACTGTGTGGACATATGTGTACCAGATGAGAAAATAATAATAAATTTTAGTTTTACTTGATTCATACATATAACATAATGTTGTTTTGTAGTTAGAGGCTGAAGCTATTTCTTTTGTATGGTAAGCATGAAAGAAAAAATCTTTTAAAAGGTCATATTATTAGGATGTTACAACTTAAAAGAAATCTGATTAGCAATTTTATGTAAAATGTCTTGAATTAGTTTTATATCTAATCCCTGGAATATACGAGTATCATGGACCAAGTCCTAGGCCCTGTTGGGTTGTTTGTAGACTTTCATGCACCAAGATAGTACATTTTAAAAACTTTTGTTGTAAATATTTGCGAGTATAATAAGTTTGTTCTTGTTATATTATGAAAGGCAGAATAGTTCTTCTTGTATTTATTTGGAGTTACTAGTAAGATTTTCAAGAATGTTTTATATCCATATGATCAATAACTAAATTTTATTATAAAGTTTGCTGTGAAATTAATAAGAATTGTTTATTGGATAGATTTTTGAATATTTTATTAGCTTAAATGTTCAATTTTGTATCTTGGGAGTTCAAATTGGTTATTATAACAGTGTCCTGATTCAATTGCTTTTCTACCTGTGCATGTGAAGAGTTGGATCAGAAGAAGCTAAAGGAAAACTTAAGAATCTTGGGGCAGATGAGGTGTACACTGAAAGCCAGCTGGAAGTGAAGAACATCAAGAGTCTTCTGGTTGAATGACTTTTAAACTAGTCAAGTCTGCCTAGGAGTAGAATATTAGATATAGATATCTTCTACGGCTGCTATTTTGCCCATTGTGTACTTGCTGATGAGAAATTTCCATGAGGATATTTTTTGTTTACTTTATCTTTTGAGTATTTTGTTTTGCACTAAATTTAGTCACCATTGTCAGGGTGATCTGCCAGAACCCATCTTAGGATTCAATTGTGTTGGGGGGAGTGCTGCTTCACTGGTTCTCAAGTTGTTGAGGTAACTCCAACATAGAGGAATTGTTTTCCTCCCTTTTTGCTTAAGCAGATCAATACCTCAGTAACTGGTTGAGTACTATTAATTTTGTTGCATCAGGCAAGGAGGCACCATGGTAACATATGGAGGCATGTCAAGGAAACCTGTCACTGTACCTACTTCAGCATTCATTTTCAAGGTTAGTCTCTGTGACTGGAAAAGAACCAATATCTAGTTTAAGTACTCTTTTAGTTGCATGACATTTTGTATGTTACCCGAAGAGAAATGATGCCTCAAATTCAACTGTATAACAGGAGAGAATTGTTTTTTCAACATGTTGTCTTGATTAAAAAGGTCTTTAGGTTTTGTGGCACCTGCTGATTTATTAAAACCTTAAGGATCCCAAGTTTAAATCTCAACTTATTTTTTCTCGGTTGCCAAATAATTTTGTAGTTGCTGCTGCCAGTTAAAGTACGTGTGGTTTATTGTGACTAAGAACAAATGGTGCATGTGTAGCGACATTAATCAAACTAAAAAGCATGGTGATGTCTGTATAAGAAGACCCTACAACAAAACCATGCTATGGTGTAACTTAGCCTGGCCGTTTAAATTCGAGAAGAAAAACATGTTTTCCTACTAGACCTTGAGGTAGAAGGATTCCTCTGGAACCAAATAAGTCAATCAACTAATAGCTGCTATTGATGCAACTTAGCCCTTGTTTTAGCTTTGATCGCTTCACGATCCATGGTCGTTTAAATTTGATAAAGAATACATTTTTTCTTCTAGATTTCAAGTTAGAAGGATTCACTGGAACCAAGTGGAGCCAATCAACTAATAGCTAGCACTGGTTATTGAACTAGAATTATTAAATTATCAAGATGTAGGCCTTTTCATACATTTGATTATTTTACTAAATATTTCATGCTAATAGGAACTCCATTTGATGCAAATATTTTTCTGTGTAGGATCTTGCTCTGCGGGGATTTTGGCTGCAGAAGTGGACAAATTCAGAGAAAGCTAAAGATTGTATACCAATGATAGACCACATTTTGACCTTGGTGAAGAATGGCAAGCTGAAGTACGAGTATGTATTTTATCTTGAGTTTGTTATGAACATTCCTCTATCAGGAAAATGTCACCGCTTTATTGCTAATTTTTTTCTACTGACCTGATTATATGGCATACTTTAAAACTCTTTCTTATTGAGAATTTAACATCGATAGAAATATTATTGTGCAGGATGGAGCTGGTTCCTTTCGAAGATTTCAGTACTGCACTAGATAGGGCACTTGGGAAATCAGGCAGCCATCCCAAACAGGTTATCAGATTCTAAATCACAGAAACTCTTTGTGTAAATGATGAAGAGGCATTTGCAATAAACAGATATGAAACATTACCTGTATCTGTTTTGTGTTAATTTTGTCATTTCTTTATGTTTTAGCTTCAACTAAGTAATAACCAGATCATTGCTCCATGAACTGTGACTAGCCAAATATGATATTTTTACAAGTAGCTAATAAAAGTATCAGCTTGGCATATTACAATTATACATCAAGCATTTTGATCTTTCATAATTTGATGTTGAAATTCTTCTTGGTATATTCAAGTTTCAACTAGAATTAATTATCAGGCATGGAAGCAGCTATTTTACACATTAATAGGCATAATCCAACTTCTGGAAATGTGCTGATGGCATAAGATATCATGACACAAGAAATGGATTGACACTTAATGAACTAGATTGTCTAATCTTTTATCCTTCTTTACCATACTTAATTTTGTTGCTTTAAGATGAAGTTTGCAATAAGAATTAAGTAAAACTCTAGTTATGACTTGTGTGGTGAACTATGCGTCTTGGTAGTATGTTGCTTTGTTAAAGAAGACGAAACAACTTTTAACTGTTGGCTGTTTTTTTTTTTTTTTTGGTTTAAAAACAAATATGAAACATGCCTATTAAAATGTAAATCATTTATTCATCTCTAAACATGCTCAAACAAAAGTTAGTTGGCAGATCACATCTGAGATCTTTCTAAACGTGCTAAGGTGGCTAATATGTGAGCTTTCTTGTTCATATTACCAGTAATGTAAGACCAAGGAGATTATGTTGGCACTTTGACTGCCCATGATAAAGAAGTTGGGTTTTAAGTCAAAAGTATAATAAGCCACAATTTGTTTTGATCCAAATGTCTTTCAAGCTTTCTTGAATAGCTCTTGAGAGATAATGAAAATAGCTAGATATTCAATAATATCAGGAGAAAAAACCATGACAAAATTTCATCCAGTAGCAATAATGGATCAAATAGTGGTTCAAATAGCGAACCCATACAAGCCAACTTAGAGGAAGCTTTGAAAGACCCATCACATTAAGCATAGAAACTATGATGAGGTGTTGTTATTTGGATAATATAAGGCAAGAGTCTAGATGCTACCAAGTGGATAGCAACATGGAATGACGGTTGTGTAACAAATGATTGTTCCAATAGATCTATAGAAACCACATAGAGTTAGCAATTAACTTATATAGGAAAATATCAGAATCCTTTTCAAGATCAGATCCTTCGTTGATCCAAGTGCATTGTTCCCAAGAATTAAAGAATTTGAAAGAGTAATTGAGTTTAGATTCCACCAATCTCTAGTAACTATGATTGCTAACTCTCTTGGTTTCTATAAATCTATTGATTCCACCAAATAACAATTCTTCATCACCGTAAATATGAGTTAAGATCCATTTATTTTCTAAGCTTTTGAATAATATTTATTAAGTCTATTTAATTTAGTTAGAGTCGGATAAAGATTTATTTAATATTTATTATTAAATAAATATTATAAATATTTCTTTTCGATAGACAATGAAATATTATTGTAATGTAATCATTTCAATAAATAGTAATGTAATCATTTCTTTTTGATAGACAATGAAATATTATTTAGTTTTTTGACAAACCCTAGGAGGCCGATCCCCTCGAAGCGATCATTACTTTTTCTCCAATTTCTTTCATGATAAAACCCTAGGGTCTTATCAATTGGTATTAGAGCGGTGATCCTTGGTGTTCTCGGTGTAGTGTTATCGTAGCTATCATCGTAAAAAGAAAAAAAAAATGAAGAGGTTGTAGCCATGCACCCATGCTTCCCTTGCTTCCAGCCAGCCCACCCGCCGTCGTTGCTCTCTGGCCAGCGACCGACTCTGCCCTGCTCCCCTTCTCCATCGTTGCTGTAGGGCAACCCGTTCTCCATCACTACCGCTGTTTCCCGGCCAGCGCCCCTGCCCCCTTCGTTGCACTGCAGCCGCTCATGCCCCCATCCCACTCGAGCGAGAAAAGAGCGCCTCATCCCACCTTCCACCATAGTCATCCTTTTAAGCCTTCGCTAGAGATGACGCTGCCAACGTCCTATCCCGTCGTAGCCCCGTGACCATCTTCCCTTTTGCTCCTAGCCTCGATGACCACCACTTCCTCTCCTCCATCGGCATCAACAACAAAGCATCCTCTGCTATCGCAGCCACCAGACCCTCCCCTACCTCTTGACCTTGTTAACGTCGCCGCAGCCACCCAGCCTTCAGCCTACACGCAGCCTCCCAGCCCTTAGCCAGCAACCTCCCCTCCTCGTTGCGTTGTAACCGCCACAACCACATCTTCTCCCATCTGAAGCCCATTTGGTCAACAGGGGCCCCTACTTCCCCTGCTTTCGGCCAGGCCCACTACCGTTGCTGCTTCCCGGTCAACGACTACCATCGTCGCTGCTCCCCGGCCAGTAGCCTTTCCCTCCTTGCTGCTCCACCTTGCTCGAGCAAGAAGGACCGCAGCCGCTTCTTCTTGGCCAGCAGACCAACCCCCTTATCACTTCTACCGTCGATGACGTTGCTCGAAAGGGGCCCCCTGCTTTCGGCCAACCCCATCGCCGCCGCTACTTCCCGGTCAACGACGCTGGCCCCAACCGTGCCACCATCACTGCTTCCCCTTGGGTCGCAACTGCAGTCACTTGACCATCCCTCCTTGTGGCGATCAAAATAAGGCAACCAGGACCACCTCAGCCACCGCTGTTTCCTTAACCGCATGCGATCTCTCAGCATCACCAGTGCCTCCTTTCGCAGTGCGACAGAGACAGAGCAACGCTGCCTTCCATTCGCGTTGTCGCAGCCACCGCAACGACGAGCCCTTGGCAGCGCTACCCCTAGCCGCACCACCATCACTACCTCCCAGCCCTTAGCAGCAGCGATCCCTCCATGCCACCATCGTTGCCTCCCCTTGGGTCACAACTGCAGTTGCTCGACCATCCCTGCTTGCAGTGATCAAAACAAGACAACCGTGACTGCCACAGCCACTGTCGTTTCCTCAACTGCATGCGATCCCTTGGCATCACCAGCGCCTCCTTTCATATTGCGACAGAGATAGAGCAACGCTACCTTCCATTCGCGTCGTCGCAGCCACCGCAGCGGTGAGCCCTTGGCGGCGCTACCCCCAACCGCACCACCATCGCTGCCTCCTAGCCCTTAGCAACAATGATCCCTCCATGTAGCGATCGCAACAAGCTTCCATGCAACGATCACAACTACATCCTCGCATCCTCGTAGCAACCCTTCATTCCCACAGTGCTGCCACCGATTGTTTCACAACAACAGCACCGAATAGGGCAGTGATTGATGCCCTAGTCTTGACACCAGAAACAAGAGTTGAGATTACAGATTTGCAGTCTTACACAATGGCCATCAATAACTCAATGAAAGTACAAATGTAAGCATTAGAAATTAGAATTGAGAACCGGTTGTAAGAAACACTTAATGATTTCAAAAAAAGCCTATTGGAGAGCCTAAATTTCAACAAGATGGGGGCTCAAGTTTTACGTTGCATAGATATATAAATATAGGAAAAGGGCCCCAAGATTGTGACACAAACTACTCACACATGAAGGTGGAATTTTCGAGATGGGAAGATGGAGATCCGACCAGTTGGATCTCTAGGGCAGAAAATTTTTTCCGTTTCCATTAGATCCCAGAAGAATCCAAGGTAGAAATAGCCTCAATCCAACTAGACGAAGATGCAATATAGTGGTATGATTAGTATGAAACTTGCCACGGAGTTCCCTCGTGGAAGCAGTTCAAGAGAGGGCTTCTTGTTCGCTTTGGCCCATCAGAATACGAGAACGTTGATGGATAGCTCGCCAAAATTCGTCAGACTTCTACAGTGTTGGAATATCAGAGCAGGTTTGAAAGATTATCAAATCAAGCTAGAGCTTGGTCTGAACGCCAACTCGTGTGTACATTTATCGAAGGACTTAATCTAGATATTCGGTGTGAAGTTAAGGCTCATCAATCACGCACTATGATAGCTACGATCTCATTTGCATGCCTACATAAGGAAAAAATCAGCATAGAATATCGTCGAACAGAGGTGTCAATAAATAGGTGATCAATAAGTAGCCCACCCCATCTACTCCCAATCGAAATCCTAACACTCGAAGACTAACTCGAGAATAGCTCAAAGAAAGATCAGCGAAGGGTTTGTGCTGGCATTGCGATGAAAAGTGGAGTAAGGAGCACCGATGCAAACAAGGGAAACTTTTGATGATTGAGTCAAATGAGGAGAAACCGAAAGTAGAAGAGTTGGACTCCGATCATGAAAGTGTGAAAACCGATGAAGATACTGAAGCTATCACATATACAGTGCATGCATTGGCTAGCTACGCTAACCCACAAACTATGGAAATTAGAGGAACTTTGAAACATCAGCCTCTCACTATTTTGATTGATACTGGTAGCACTAACAATTTTGTGGACAGTAAGGTTGCCGATCGATTGGCCTACCAGATTGAAGGTTGTGACATATTCGAAGTAAAGATCGTTGATGGACGGATTTTAACTTGTGATAGCAAATATTTAAAGATAAAATTGATTATACAGGCTAGAAGTTTCTTGCAATGATTACTACATTGAAATGTTGACCTATTGCTTACACTATAAAAAAGTGGAGACCATACTTACTTGATCAACGCGTTGTGATGTACTATAGATAGCCTCCGAGTTTAATGCTGCTCAACCTTAAGGACAAGGTTGATTTGAAGAGAGAGGAATTGTTAGGATCTCATTATTTTCTAAGCTTTTGAATAATATTTATTGAGTCTGTTTAGTTTAGTTAGGGTCGAATAGAAGTTTATTTAATATTTATTATTAGAGTTTAAGTCCTGGTTGACTCTATGTGTAACTCTATGAATAGTGATATAATACAATGAAATATTATTCAGTCTTTTGATAAACCCTAGGAGGTCGATCCTCTCGAAGTGATCAAAGAGGCTGATCCCCTCGAAGCGATCATTCTCTTTTCTCCTTTTTCTTTCATGATAAAATCCTAGGGTCTTATCACTATGATGAGGAGTTGTTATTTGGGTAACAAAAGATAAGGGTCTATGTATCTTTGTAGAGTTGTGTTGAATCTTGTAATCATTAGACATAATAATAGCATGACACCAAGTTGATAGCAATGTGGAGTGACGATTGCGTAATAGTTGGTTGTTTCAATAGATATATGAACACTGTAGAGAGTTAGCAATTAACCTACATAGGAAAATATCATAATCCTTATCAAGATTAGATTCTTCATTGATCCAAGTGTCTTGTTCTCAAGAATTGAAGAATTTGAAAGAGTAATTGAGTTTAGATTCCACCAATATCTAGCAAGAGGAGACATTGGAGCATATAAAGAAAATATAAAAAACTAAATCCTGAAATAAATTGTAAATATGACAGGGAGCTATTTGAGAATAATAAATTCTCGATAACTATGATGAAATTGGGCACTGACGCCAAATAATCTTCCAAATGAATATTTTTTACCTTTGGAGATATATTGAGGGCTCAAACCATCTTTTCAGCAATCCAGATGCTATCAAAAACTTGTAAGCCCCTTAACTGCTATTGGCATTGAGAGGGTGTGGCGTCCATATCTATAAGCAAAAGGAAGCATAGGGACCAGAATAGCTAAGACCTCTTCCAGTAGATCATGTGAGAATAACCGATAGCACTTGAATAGTTATGCAGCAGCTCGGCTACATTGTGAAAATTATTGATTTCATCTATGTTAATAAATGTAGTTTCCTTACCAATAAGCTTCCTAAAGCTTCTTTTTGCTGATAAGGCAAAGTAAATCCCTCGAAGCCTATGAAATCCCTTTAGATGCATTCGAGCTCCCGAGGAAGGGGATCTGGCAATAAATAAATAAATAAGCCAAAAGTGTCACATCCTAGATTTATAAAATACAATAAATTATCATTTTATCATTCATAATTTATTTTTTTCTTTATTTTTGAATTCAAATTCTTTCGTTTAAAATGATAAATATTTTATTAACTATAAAAAGGATTACATGGTAGGATTATAAGTCTCTTCCACCCAACTTCAGATGTATTATAAAATAATAGATTATTATGAAAATAAATATGAGATAAAAACATATCAACAACCATAAATGCTAGTAGGAACCTTTGAAAAATCATAAAAATAATCTTTAATATTTATAAAATATATAAAAATATCAATAATTTAATAAAAAATGATAATATATTGATTTCTCATAAAACTTATGCATCAGAAATATAATATAATTTCTTATATAATAAATAAAATCATGCATTAGCCACATGTAGTATATACATAATAATCAGATAACAAAGGCATACATCACACTTGATAGTGCACTCTTCCAACAGCGGATGGAGAGGCATACTCCACGAGATGGATTCCTCCCAATAACGGATGGAGATAACCCATATCGTACTCCCAACAACGAATGGAGTGGTATTTCTCACCTGCCCAAGTGGGGACATATTCCTTTCAACAATGGATAGAGGAATCATCTAACTATCACGTATGATGGCTTGATAATCCCCGAAGGGAATCATCATACTTGCATTCGACAAGGATACATAAACATTTATGATCATTCATTTACATTCATCCAATCACTCACGCATGAATGAAGAAATCAATATAATTAAATATTATGAGAGACTATGCTTGATAAATGATCTGCTATACTATGTTCATTAGTGGCTCCACACTATAATGGGCCCATAGTTCATTTCATAGGTTGCACTTCCAATGTGAACCACTAGCCTAGTCACATTTACTAGTATAGGTGCCCTATAAGCTAATCACGTGAGTGATGACACGTGTGACATAACACACAGTCTTTTTGCTTATTATTATTATGATATTTTCTCACTTTAGACTACTTGATGCATAAGTATATTATAATATTCATGGATCTATGCAATGGGAATCACATCGTGATAAGATCACAATAATGAGATCGATTCATCTTTAAACACGGGCTCTAAATAATCTTCGTCATAGGTTACTCGAGAGGAACATCGAGATAACCAGAGAGATCGGTATGCTGTATACCTATCCATATGATAGAGGCGGCTGGTTTTATAGTTGCTCGTGTGGGGACAATAGGGCTATAGTGTAGGTGCTCATTAGAGAATGAGTTCACTGATTGATTCGCTCACAGAATACTGAATGGTTGATGATACCTCATTGTTAAACAGTGATTCTGTCATTCCAATGGTATACCTAGTCCTTAGACTTGAGATACTAAGGACGTCCTGTATGAGTACTCCACTATTTGATTCCGGACTTATAGGTTTGAAAGTTATAGATCTAGTACAACTGGTCACTAGGAGTGACAGCCAACCTTACAAGAGTTATTGAGTATCGATAGAGGATCATTCACTCTCGGAATCATGAGAGGAATATCCCATGTATTCTTACTTAGATAAATCCTTGGTCAAGGTCATTCTGATTGAGAGAGAAATAGTTCTCTAGGACAATCCGATTAGAGCGAGACTTAAGGAGAAACCATATGGGCCTGACAACACCATGCTAGGTATATGAAATATAGGATGTTAAATGAATGAGAGATTATAGGTACACGGTAATTAAGGATAGATAGGTCCAAGGATTGGATTCCTTTATATTGTTTAGGGACTACGACGTAGTGATTTAATACGTTCATAGTCGATAAGTCGAGTGAATTATTATAAAGATAATAATTCACTGAGCTAGAAGGAGTTTTGACAGGTATGAGCTAGTCATAGGTGCTAGTTATAGGTGCCTTGCAAGCCAATCATATGAATGATGACACGTGTGATTTAACACGTAGTATTTTTGCTTATTATTATTATTATTTGATATTTTATCACTTTATATTACCTATTGCATTAATATATTATGGTGTCCATGGATCTGTGCAATGAGAATCAGATC
Source organism: Musa acuminata AAA Group (assembly GCF_036884655.1). Lineage (NCBI taxonomy): Eukaryota > Viridiplantae > Streptophyta > Magnoliopsida > Zingiberales > Musaceae > Musa > Musa acuminata. The sequence goes on from NC_088345.1 coordinate 18,610,025, forward strand.
GTGATGAGATCATAATAATGAGACCGATTCACCTTTAAACACAGATTCTAAATAATCCTGATCATAGGTTACTCGAGAGAGACATCCAGATAACCAGACAGACTGGTGGTGTGCTATATACCCATTCATATGATGGATGCAGCTGGTCTCATAGCTACTCATGTGGGGATACTATAGATACAGTACAAGTGCTCATTGGAGAATGAATTCACTAATTGATCCACTCATGGAATGTTGGATGATTGATGATGCCTTATTATCAAAGAACGATTATGTCGTCCTAGTGGTGTATTTGGTCCTTAGACACCAAGGATGTCCTGTATGAGTATTCCACTCTATGATACCAGACTTATAGGTTTAGAGGTTCCAGATCTAGCACAACCTATCATCGGGAGTGGTAGCCAATCTTATGGGGGCTATTGAGTGTCGATAGAGGATCATCCGCTCTCAGTATCATGAGAGGAATATCCCATGTGTTCTTGCTCAGACAAATCTCTGACTAGGGTTATTCAGATTGAGAGAGAAAGAATTCTTCAAAAGAATTCGATTAGAACGAGAATAGAATAGAAACTATATCGGCTTGACAATACCATGCCCGGTATACAATCTCTAGGATATTAGATGGATGAGGGACTATGGATACACGGTAACTGAGTATAGATAGGTCCAAAGGATTATATTTTCTTGTATCATCTAGGGATTACGGCGTAGTGGCTCAGTACATTCGCAATCGATGAGTCGAGTGAATTATTATAAATATAATAATTCACTGAGTCAAAAAGAGTTCTGACGGGTATGACTCACGACCAGCTCGATATTGGGCCTAGAGGGTCACACACATATAGTAAGCGTTGCGATGAGTAGAGATTCAGATATGAGATATTCGTTGGAGCCCCTATCTTATTGGATATCCAATAAGCCCCTAAATTATTGGATCCTATCAATTAGATCCTACTAGTCATATATGCCTAGCAAGCTAATCACGTGACTGATGGCATGTGTGACTTGAAATGTAATTATTTTGCTTATTATATTTTGGCATTTATCACTTTATATTGACTATTGCATATATGAATGTATATATTATGATGTCGTTGGATCTATGCAATGGGAATCAGATCGTAATGAGATCACGATAATGAGACCGATTCGCCTTTAAACACAGATTCTAAATAATCCCGATCATAGGTTACTCGAGAGGGACATCGAGATAACCGGATAAACTTGTGTGCTGTATATTCATCTATATAATGGATGCAGTTGGTCTCATAGCTACTCATGTGGGGACACTAGGGATACAGTACAGGTGTTCATTGGAAAATGAGTTAACTGATTGATCCGCTTACAAAATGTTGGATGATTAATGATACCTTATTGTCAGACAGCGATTCCGTAGTCCTAGTAGTGTATTTGGTCCTTAGACTTGAGACACCAAGGATATCCTGTATGAGTGCTCTATTCTTTAATACCAGACTTATAGGTTTGGATGTCCTAAATATAGTACAACCGGTCATCGGGAGTGGTAGTCAACCTTACGAGGGCTATTGAATGTTGATAGAGGATTATCCACTCTCGGTGTCATGAGAGGAATATCTCATGTGTTCTTGCTCAGATAAATCCCTAGCTAGGGTCATTCGGATCGAGAGAGAAAGAGTTCTTCAGGAGAATCCGATTCGAGCAAGACTCGAGAAGAAACCGTATGAGTTTGACAGCACTATGCCCGGTATACGATCTCTGGGATATTAGATGGATGAGGGACTATAGGTACATGATAACTGAGGACAGACATGTCTAATGGATTGGATTCTCCTGTATTATCTAGGGATTGCGACGTAATGGCCTAGTACGTCTGTAGTTGATAAGTCGAGTGAATTATTATAGAGATAATAATTCACTAAGCCAGAAGGAGTTCTGATAGGTATGACTCACAACCAGCTCGATATTGGGCCTAAAGGGTCACACACATATGGTAGACGTTGCGATGAGTAGAGGTTCGGATATGAGATATCCGCTAGAGCCCTTATCTTATTGCATATCCAATAAGCCTCTAAATTATTGGATCCCATGGACAAGATCCAATAAAAGCCTATGAGAGATTATTGGATAGAGATCCACTAATCTAAGAGGCTTGGGTAGTTGGATGAAGATCCAATGCCCAATAGGGGAGGATCCATTAGGGTTAAGTTGACAGGGGACCTCTATAAATATGAGGGATTCAGTGGTTCATAGGCTAGAGCCTTTGCTTACCTCTCATATTCTCCTCTCCCTCTCCACCTCAGAGCAGGCCTGGAGTTTGGAGGAGTGTCATCGCAGCCCTATTGTGTGACTCACCACTAGAGATGAAGGCGCTTGACCTCCTTCGCCCTCTCCTAGAGATCTGCAAGGATTCAGGGATATACAATCTCCCTATGTAACACAATCTATTCTATATGTAGTTTTAAGTTTTGTGAATTTTTGCGCTCCAATCTTCACACAACGACGAACAAATCTTTGGGAAATTGGGGATTTTATTTTCTATTCTTTTGCTGCGCATGTGATGTTTCCCCCAAGAGTACCCAACAGATCTAATAAGAGCTAATAAGAGATTACTGGAAAGAGACCTACTAATCTAAGAGGCTTGGATAGTTGGATGAAGATCCATGCCCAATATGGTAGGATCCATTACTGTTAAGTTGATAGGAGGCCTCTATAAATAGGAGGGAACCAAAAACCTATAAGCTAGAAGTTATTTTTGGCTACCTCCTCCTATTCTCCTCTCTCCCTCTCCTCCTCGTACTATAGCCCTTATTTGAGGTGTGCAGACAACAAGAAGGGGCAACCCCTTCTTGATTGCGTGGTGCGCACGAGGAAGAGTTTTAAGCAGCGATTTGAGGAACATCTTCATAGCCCCTACCGTGTGGATCACTATTAGAGAGGAGGACACTTGACCTCATTCATCCTCTCCCATAGATCTGTCGGGTTTTAGGGATATACGATCTCCATATGTAATTCTCTTACGTATAGTTTTTTGGTTTCGCGGGGTTTTACGCACCAACTTTTGTACGACGATGAAACCTTCTTTTCTTTGAGAATTCTAGGATTTTATTTGTTTTGTTCTTCCTCTATGCATGTGATATCGTCCCAGATTTCCCAATAATAGGTGCCCTATAAGCCAATCACGTGAGTGATGTCACGTGTGGTATGACACGCACGTTTTTTCTTATTATATTATTTAATATTTTATCATTTTATATTGCTTGTTCCATGAATATATATTGTGATGTCTATGGATTTGTGCAATGGGAATCAGATCGTGATGAGATTACGATAATGAGACTGATTCACCTTTAAACATAAACCCTAAATAATCCCAACAATAGGTTACTCGAGAGGGACATTGAGATAACCAGACAGACTGGTATACTATATACTCGTATATATGATGGAGGCAACTAGTCTCATAGCTGCTCGTATAAGGACACTAGGTATACAATGTATGTGCTCATTGGATAATAAGTCCATTGATTGCTTCGGTCATGGAATGTTGGATGGTTGATGATGTCTTATTATCAAATAATGATTCCATTGTCCTAGTGGTGTATTTGGTCCTTAGACTTGAGACATCAAGAATGTCCTGTATGAGCACTCTACTATTTGAGACCAGACTTAGAGGCCTGAAAGTTTCAAATCTAACACAATCGGTCATCGGGAGTGATTGCCAACATTACGAGGGCTATTGAGTGTCAATAGAGGATTATCCGCTCTTGATATTATGAGAGAAATATCTCATATATTCTTACTTAGACAAATCCTTGGCTAGGGTCATTTGGATTGAGAGAGAAAGAGTTCTCCGGAAAAATTCGATTAAAGCGAGACTCGAGTAGAAACCATATGAGCCTGACAACACCATGCCTGATATATGGTCTCTAGAGTATTAGATAGATGAGGGACTATAGATATATGGTAACTAAAGATAAACAAGTCCAATGGATTGGATTCTCCTATATCGTTTGAGGACTACGACATAGTGGCCTAGTACGTCCATAGTCGATGAGTCAAGTGAATTATTATGGAGAAAATAATTCACTGAGCTAGAAGGAGTTATAACAGGTATAACTCATGACTAGCTCGATATTAGGCGTAGAGGGTCATACATATATGGTAGGCGTTATGACGAGTAGAAGTTTGGATATGAGATATCCACTAGAGCCCCTATCTGATTGTATATCCAATAAACCCTGAATTATTGGATCCTATGGATGAGATCCAATAAGAGCCAATAAGAGATTATTGGGTAGAGACCCACTAATATAAGAAACATGGGTAGTTGGATAGAGATCCAGTACCCAATATGGTAGGATCTATTATGGTAAGTTATAGAGGACCTCTATAAATATAAGGGAACCAAAGGGCCAGGGGCTAGGTTCTTTTTGGCTGTCACCTCGTATTCTCCTCTCTCCCTCTCCTCCTTATACTGCAGCCCCTATTTGGGGCATGTGGACAGCAAGAAGGGGCAGCCTCTTCTTAATTATGTGGTACACGCGAGGAAGAGATTTGAGTAGTGATTTAAGGAGTGTCTTCGCAGCCCCTGTTATGTGGATCACCACTAGAGAGGAGGACAATTGGCCTCCTTCATCCTCTCCTATAGATCTATAGGTTTTCAGGGATATATGATCTTCTTAGGTAACGCATCTTTCTTATATGTGTAGTTTTTCAATTTTACAAGTTTTTGCGCACTAATCTTTACATGACGATGGAACCTTCTTTTTTTTATGGGAATTCTGGGATTTTATTTTCTGTTTTTCTGTTGCGCATGTGATGTCACTCCAGATTTCCCAATAGTATGACTCACGACCAGCACGTTATTGGGCCTAGAGGTTCACACACATGATAGGTGTTACGACAAGTAGAGATTCAAATATAAGATATCCACCGGAGCTCCTACCTTAGTAGATATCCATTAAGCCCATGAATTATTGGAACATATAGATGAGATCTGATAAGAGCTGATGAGAGATTATTGGATAGAGATCTACTAATCTAAGAGGCTTAAGTAGTTGGATGAAGATCCATTAGGGTTAAGTTGATAAAAGGCCTCTATAAATAGGAGAGAACCAAAGGATTATAAGCTAGACCTTCTTGGTTGTCACCTCTTATTCTCCTCTTCTCCTCCTCCGATAGCAGGTGTGGAGATTTGAGCAGCAATTTGAGGAGCTTCTTCATAGCTCTTGTCATATGAATCATCGCTAGAGAGGAGAGCGCTTGACCTTCTTCATCCTCTTCCATAGATCTGCGGAAATTCAAGGATATATGATCTCCCTAGGTAACATAACTATCTCACATGTTGTTTTCATTTTTGCGAGTATTTGCACATCAATCTTCGTATGACGATGAACACCTTTTGAGAAATTTATGATTTTTATTTTATGTTCTTCCTCTATGCATGTAATGTCATCCCTAGATTTTCCTACAACATCTACTACACGATAACAATCATATCAATATCATAAAGTTAAGAAAAGTAAAAATTAAATAATTATTTTTAAATGACATCTTTAAATAAAACCTTTAAGTTTATCAAATCGTAAGAGCATGAAACATCAATATCTTAATAGTCCTCAATCAACCGAAATCGTAATTGGATTAGCTTAATTGACTTAACTAAACCCAATTCGATTATTACATAATAGAACTAACCTCAAATCCTTATAGACCCAGTTTGGAATCACCATCTAATTTAGATTTGATTGATCCCGATTAAATCAAGTAGATTTAAACTAATCAAGTTCATCTAGAATCACCCTAAACTAACTTTAACCGATCAAACATATCTACTTCAGTCAATTAATGAGCTTAAACCAATAAAAGAAGAAGAATCAGACTATATTGTATAGTGCTTTCCTAAATTGAACTGACCACTTGAGTCTTGGACGAGTCACGTGTGTCGCACATGCTTATCCCAAGTAATAGGTTGGGTTGAAGTATAATAGGCTAGATAGAGGAGTGACGATATGCCTAGTGCCAATCGCATAGCTGAGCATGCTTAACTTCACTAACTAGACTAAGCCTCATTTACAAGTTGAGTTGAGCCTTACCACTAAACTAGGCCATGCTTATCTTGCGGGTTAGGTCGTGCCTAGACACATAAGTTGGGGTCGTGTCTAACCACATATACTAGGTCGAACTTAGCCACATGAGTTGGATCATGCTTAGCCATATGGTTGGGTCATACCTTATCACATAGGCTAGGTTGTACATAGTCATATGGAGTAGATCGTACCTGGCTAAATGAGTTAGGTTGTGCTTGGTCATATGGGTTATGTCATATCTCACCTTTTTGGGCTAGCTCTTACTTGTTCACATAGGCTGGGTCATGCCTAATCACATGGGTTGGGTCGTACCTAGCCACATGGGCTAGGTCGTATATGACCACATGGGCTGAGTCGATTCAATCAAACAAATCAACCTAACTCAAGTCAAATCCCAATTAGACTCCTCTTATCAAATTATATTTTAATATTTTAAATTATTAAAGAATAACTCAAATTCGTGAATTAAAAAAAATAAATTTATGATATGAAATTTAAAACTAATTACATCATAGAAATTCATACATAATTATTGAAACATAGATATATCTAATTAAATAAATTAGAACTATTGTGTTAATCCAAAAATAAGAATTTTAATAATTAAATCAATATTAAAATTCACTTAAGCTTAAAGAATTAATATAAATCAAATAATCATTCTAATATCACAAATCAATTATTATTATTTACTAATCATAAAATTTTAAAATTAAAACATCATTATGCATCATAAAATTATAACAATCCTAATATTAAGATTTCAAAACATAAATCAAAACTAATTAAGAAAGGAAATGATCTTATCTCTCCTCGATTATCCTTTCTTTGAAATCATCTCCTCGGAAAGTCCTTTCCTCAATCCTCTCATTGTCAAGCTAGGTGAGGAATATAGGAGGAAGAGCTCCCTTTATATAGGAGAAGATAGAGACATTCGAAAGGTAAGTAATAATTTAATTTTTATATTTAATTTATTTTTATTTTACTTTCACACGTAAAGAGAGAAATATAATATTCATTTCTTATGATTCATACACAAAGAATGTAAACTATTTACTTCCTAAAAATTAAATCACTCATTAGAAAATAAATCAATTAATAATTTAATTGATTAGTAGAATTTTTAACTTATCCACATGATTAAGGAAATCAAATTTAATCATTTCCATATCTATAGTACATAAATATGAAAGTTAATAATAAAGTAATACATTATTTATAGTAATTAATTTATGTTAAGAGAGAAATTATCGGTGATTACATTTCTCCCTCATTTAATAGAAATTTAGTCCTCAAATTTGATTAAAATAATATTAATCAATATATTTAGCTCTTAAAATACTAAGTCAAAAGATAAATCGAAATTAGCTTGAAAATTATTTAGATCAAATGTGCCACTCGAAAACTTTTAGTCAATATATATATATATATATATATATATATATATTGTATATATTCTTTTTTTAACATAAAATATATAAGAAATTAATGAACCTCATTCAATAATTTGGTTTTAGATTACCCAAAACAAGCATATCAAATTTTATATCTAATACATCACTAGAATTTTTAAATTTTAAAAATTAATTGATTGTTGACATAAAATATAAGTTGAGGTGTAACTCAATAAACAAAACAATTGAAAAGATGAAAATTTATCCAACTATTCAATATATATTCTTTTATGTGCCAAAGAAATAATATTATATTTAATTCTCATTAGATCTTGTCATTACATTAGATAAATAATGTAGTATTCAACTTAGCACTTTTTACTTCACTTAGATGTGCAAACTAACAATTTTTTATTCTCTTTTGAAATGTGGAAGCTAGCACTTTTTACTTCTCTTGAGATATGTAAGTTAGCAATCTTGCTTCTCTTTCTCCCCTTTATCATTAAAAAAAAGAAGGGAAGGATATAAAAGAAAAAAAAAATTATATTAATATTTCAATCATCACTTGAGAGATATTAAAGATCATAAAAGATCAATATAAAACATCATGATTCATTTTAAAAAATCTCTTCTATAGCAAAAAGTAAGAATTCATGAAAACTTAAGTCATGAAAACCGATACCAATAAAAATCATAGTGAACGATCTTGATTCATAAGAAAACTTAAATCATAAAAATTGTAAAATTAAGATAAAATATATGAGAAGAATTCATGTGTTTGAAAATTTAACATGTCTAAATCTCTTCTAATAAAATCAAATTGTTCCTCGTTCAATGGTTTAGTAAAAATATTTGTTAATTGATGTTTTGTGTTAATAAAATTTAAAGATATATCATTATTATTAATTTGATCTCTAATAAAATGATGTCTAATATCAATGTGTTTAGCTTGAATGAGATTCTAAGAATTCTTTTAACTACTTTAAGATGAGATAACTTAGGATTATATTGAAATCTAGTACAAAGTCCTACACTAAACATGATGTTCGGTCTAGTTATGGTAAGGTATAGTAAACTATCTATCATATCCCTATAAATTTTTTGATCAAAGATTTCTTCACTTACGTCATTGTCTAACTTAGTGGAGGTACTCATAGGAGTATTGATAGCCTTTGAACTATCAATATTAAACTGTTTTAGTAAGTCTAATGGATATTTTGTTTGATTAAGAAAGATATCATCACTTAGTTATTTGATTTGTAAGCCTAAAAATAAAGTTAGTTCACCCATTAAACTCATTTCGAATTCTTGGCTCATACTTTTGACAAATGATTTGCATAATGATTCATTTGTAGAATAAAAAATAATATCATCAACATAAATTTGAATAATAAGAAAATTATTTTAAAATTTTTAATAAATAATATAGTATCGATCTTGCCTTTAGAGAAATTATTTTGGATAAGAAAAGAGCTAAGTCTCTCATACCAAGCCCTTGGGGCTTGTTTTAATCCATAGAGAGCTTTAGTCAATTTAAATACATGATTCGAAAAATTATTATTCTCAAATCCGGGAGGCTGTTCAACATAAACTTCTTTGGAAATAAAGCCATTAAGAAAAGTACTTTTAACATCCATTTGAAATAACTTAAAATTATTACAACTAGCATAGGCAAGGAGCATCCTTATGGCTTCTAATCTTGTCATAGGAGCAAAGGTTTCTTCATAATCGATATCTTATTCTTTGTTGAAACCCTTGGCCATACTAATCTAGCTTTGTTTCTAACCATGATACCAAATTCATCTTGCTTGTTTCTAAAGACTCATTTAATACCAATAACTAAATGGTCACTTCGTCTTGGAACAAGCTCCCAACCTCATTACTCTTAAATTGGTTCAACTCTTATTATATTGTGATAACCCATGAATCATCTTTCAAGACCTTGTTAATGCATTTAGGTTCAATTTGAGAAAGAAAAGCAGTATTGGCACAAAAATTTTTAAGAGAAAAATGAGTTTGAACCCCTTTTGATGTATCTCCTATGATTATCTCCTCAGGATGAGCATCTATGTACTTCCATTCCTTGGATAAGGATGTTTTAGAAGAAGATGTATCCAAGTTGCTAGTTGGAGGAGAGGGTTCATTTAAATTTAAAGTATCAAAATTAAGATCATCATGAAACTTATTTTTCTTAAATTTGAAAACTTCATTAAAGACAACATGAATAGACTCTTCTATAATCAAAGTTCTTTTGTTAAAGATACGAAAGACTTTAGTAATAGAAGAATAACAAAGAAAAATGCCTTCATCAGATTTTGCATCAAACTTTCGTATGACATCTTTTTCATTCAAGATAAAATATTTACAACCAAAAACTTTAAAATATGAAATGTTGGGTTTTTTGTTATTCCACAATTCATAAGGAATTTTAGAAAGTAATGATCTTACTAGAACCCTATTCATGATATAGCACGCCGTATTAACGGCTTTGGCCCAAAAATATTTGGGTAGGCTATGTTTGTTCAATATGGTTCTTGCTATTTCTTATAAATTTCTATTTTTTTCTTTCTACTACTCCATTTTGTTGAGGATTTCTCGGTGTAGAGGAATTGTGGTTGTATTCATTAGATTTATAAAAATTTTAGTAATCACGGTTTTAAAATTTGCCACTATGATTACTCCAAATTGTTGAAATCATAAAGCCTTTTTCATTTTGAACAAGTTTGCAAAACTTAAAAAAATACCTAAAGTAATCACTTTTGTGTGCCAAGAAGTATGTCTAAGTGTATCTACTATAATCATCTATAATTACAAAGGCATATTTGCTACCTCCTAGGCTTGATGTATCAATTGGTCCAAACAAATTCATATGGATCAATTGTAATGGTCTAAAAGTGCTTATTTAATTCTTTGGTTTGAAACTACCTTTTATTTATTTTCCTAGTTGATATTGTTAGGATCGAGAGCACTAAGAGGGGGGGGGGGTGAATTAGTGCAGCGGAAATCTTACAGCGATTAAAAACCAAAAGCTGCGTTCGTTCAAAAACTATTATGATGCAAAAGCAAATTCTCAGTTTGTATCTAAGTGCAGTTTGCGTCTAAGCGCAGATTGTGTCTAAGCGCAGTTTTGCGTCTAAGCGCAGTTTACGTCTAAGCGCAGTTTACGTCTAAACTCAGATTTACGTCTAAACGCAGTTTTACGTCTAAACGCAGATTTACGTCTAAACGCAGATTTACGTCTAAACGCAGTTTTACGTCTAAACGCAGTTTTACGTCTAAACGCAGATTTACGTCTAAACTCAGATTTACGTCTTAAACTCAGATTTACGTCTAAACGCAGATTTACGTCTAAACGCAGTTTTACGTCTAGACGCAGATTTACGTCTAAACTTTGAAACTTGTTTGTATACTCGCAGAAGGCAGTATGCAGTTGAAATCAAGACGTAAACGTGAACTGAAATCTGATGATTGAGCGAGGAAAGCCGATTTACGTCTGAATGCAGTTTTACGTCTAAATGTTGAAACTCGTTCGTAAAATCGTAGAGGAAAGTTTGCAGTTATCAATAGGATCAAAATGTAAGTGTAAACTGCAAAGAAGCTCGTTCGTAAAAGCACGGAAGACAGTTCTGCAGAATCAAACGTAAACGTAAACAGTAATGTATGAAAATATGAATTTACGTCTGAATGCAGATTCGGAAGAACAGCACTTAGAACTTGTTCGTGAAAGCGCAGAGAGCAGTAGCAATGAAGGAGGTTTGCAGTAATGATAAAGTGCTCGAAAATAAACGCAAACCAGAGATTTAGAGTGGTTCGGTCAGCCTTGACCTACTCCACTTTTGGCTTCCTCCACCGACGAGGTTGCCGACGTCAACTAGGTGCCTTCCTTCAATGGGCGAAGGCTAACTGCCCTTTTACAGTTTCTCTCCTTTTGACAGGCTTAGGAGACAACCTTTACAGACCTTTCTCTCCTCACTTTACAATTGAAAACTTGAAGAACAGAAGGAGGAGACTTAAAGGCTTTACAACACTTTTGAGCTTCTTAGAATCACAGAAAAGATCAAGATTTCGGTGTAGGTCTGTATCTTTTCAGTGCTGAATGGGTGGGGTATTTATAGGCCCCAACCCAATTCAAAATTCGAGCTCAAAACGATCAAATCGATCAAATCCCAGAATTCTGGGATCAGGCGGTTGCACCTCTTGACTGGAGAGGTGGCACCGCCTGGCAGAGCTCGAAGACTGAGCTCAGGCGATTGCTCCTCTCTGCCAGAGCTCGAAGACTGAGCTCGATGGTTGCATCACCTGGCAGAGCTCGAAGACTGAGCTCGGTGGTTGCATCACCTGGCAGAGCTCGAAACTGAGCTCGGTGGTTGCATCACCTGGCAGAGCTCGAAACTGAGCTCAGGCTGATGCACCTCTCTGCCAGAGCTCGAAGACTAAGCTTGGTGATTGCATCACCTGGCAGAGCTCGAGACTGAGCTCAGGCTGATGCACCTCTCTGCCAGAGCTCGAAGAATGAGCTCGGTGGTTGCATCGCCTGGCAGAGCTCGAAACTTGAGCTCTGGCGGTGCAACCTCTTGACAGAGGAGGTTGCACCGCCCAGTCTAGCTCGAAGACTGAGCTCTGGGCGGTAGCACCTCTTGGCTGGGGCGGTTGCACCTCCCAGCCTCGCAGCCCTGGCGGTTGCACCTCCTGGCTGGGGCGGTTGCACCTCCCAACCTCACAGCCCAGGCGGTTGCACCTCCTGGCTGGGGCGGTTGCACCGCCTGGTGCAATCAGGGTCCGAATGGTTCACTCCATTCGGCCCAATTTGAATCTTTTCAGGGGCCCAATTGCCCCAAGATTAAGCTAATGGGTTCACCTCCCATTTTCATGCTTAATCATCATGCTAACTACGATTAACTCTAAGACAACTTCTGCAGCTTTGCTCCGATGCGTCAATCGCTTCTTCCGGCGAGTTTCCGGCCAACTTCCGTCGATCATCCGATAAACCCTCGGTGATCCTTCTGCGGACATCCGGCATACTCCTAGACTTTGTGACGATCCACTTGGCGAGTTCCGACGAGCTTCGCTTGGCAAGCTTCTGGACTTCTCGGATCTGTTCTCGCTGAACCTCCGACGACCGTCCGAACTTCCGTCGAACTCTCGAACTCCCAACGTGATCATGATCTTGACTCCGGCGCAACACCTACTGCTTGTCTTACTCTCATCGTAGTTAATCCTGCACACTTATCTCAACACATAGATTAGATAACAAATGACAATTGACTTCATCATCAAAATCCGAGATTCAACAATCTCCCCCTTTTTGATGATGACAATCAATTGATAAAGGAGTTGTCCTTAACTCCCCCTATCTATATGCCATAGTTGAGATAAGTCAACCTTGAATTCAAGACCAAAGAATTCAAGTGACGTATTGATAAGTTAGATCGGTTAAACTTATCAATGCTCTCATCATGATGCCCATCATGATGTATCTCTTCAGGAATGATGTCAAGGCATGACATACATCATCAAGTTTGTATGATAGTGTTTGTAACCATTCATCATGTAATAATATAAAGCTACGAAGGACTTTTTACATGATGCACACATTTGAGATTTTCTAGCAAGTTTGCATTTTCTATAGAATATCAAATCAAGATATGATGCAAACTATAGCACATGTTCACATATCTCTTGGTGATGCAAGGATGGCATAACATTGTTTATAGCATCACTCAAGTATTTGCAACTATGACATAGACATGATTATGGCAGTTCAGCTATGACATAGTGTTTATCAATTCATATGTTTCTCCCCCTTTGTCATCAACAAAAAGCATGATAGCATTATCAAGCATATAAAGGAAGTCATGACACATATATCTCTTTATTGTTTTTGCTTGACGGAGGAAAGTCATTTTTCAAAGAGTTTTCATAAGAGTGTACAGGAACATCCCATTTTTAGCATACAAACCGAAAAATGAACTTCTTACATGCATTTGATTAAAAATATTTGTCACATAATTTGCAACATGTTATTTGATCAAGCGTTGTCAAGGCATGTAATAGTAATAACATCCGAAAAATAATTTTAACTAGTTAAAGTATTCGGACAATTCAACATTCCTAATTCTCTTCTTATGTAATCAAATTGTTCTTCACATAGGGGTTTTGTGAAGATATCAGCCAGTTGATGTTTGGTATCAATAAACTCTATGGTTACATCATGATTAGTGACATGATCTCGTATAAAGTGATGTCTAATATCAATGTGTTTTGTTCTTGAGTGTTGTATAGGATTTTTAGTTAAGCATATTGCACTCGTGTTATCACATTTAATGGGAATATCTTTAAGATTCACTTTGTAATCTTCTAAAGTGTTTTTCATCCATACAACTTGTGCACAGCATGCACTTGCTGCAATGTATTCAGCTTCGGTTGTTGATAGGGCAACCGAGTTTTGTTTCTTAGATGACCAGGATACAAGGGCATGTCCTAAAAATTGACATGATCCTGATGTGCTTTTTCTGTCTAGTCTACAGCCAGCGAAGTCTGCATCAGCATAAGCTGTTAATTCAAAATTTTCTGATTTTGGGTACCATAATCCTAGATTGGTAGTTCCATTAAGATATCTGAGTATTCTTTTGACTACTTTGAGATGAGATATCTTAGGGTCTGATTGAAATCTAGCACAAAGTCCTACACTGAACATGATGTCTGGTCTGGTGGCAGTGAGGTAAAGTAAACTTCCTATCATACCCCTATAGGTTTTTTGATCGAAGCTTTCTCCATTCTTATCAATTTCTAACTTAGTGGAGGTGCTCATAGGAGTGTCAATGGCTTTTGAATTATTCATTTTGAACTTCTTTAGCAAACTCACAGCATATTTGGTTTGACTAATAAAGATGCCATTGCTTAGTTGTTTGATTTCTAGGCCTAAGAAGAATGTTAACTCTCCCATTAGACTCATTTCGAATTCATGACTTATAGTTTTCGCAAAGGATTCACAAAGAGATTTATTTGTAGAACCAAAGATAATATCATCAACATAAATCTGAACAATGAGAAAATTATTTTCAAAATTCTTGATAAATAATGTAGTATCAACCTTGCCTTTTATGAAATTATTTTCAATGAGAAAAGAGCTAAGTCTCTCATACCAAGCCCTTGGGGCTTGTTTTAAACCATAGAGAGCTTTAGTTAATCTAAACACATGATTAGGGTAGCCATTATTTTCAAATCCAGGAGGTTGTTCAACATAAACTTCTTCGGAAATGAAACCATTTAGAAAAGCGCTTTTAACATCCATTTGAAATAACTTAAAATTATTGCAACTAGCGTAGGCAAGGAGCATCCTTATGGCTTCCAATCGAGCCACAGGTGCGAAGGTTTCTTCGTAATCGATACCTTCTTCTTGGTTGAAACCTTTGGCCACTAATCTAGCCTTGTTTCTAACCACGATACCATTTTCATCTTGCTTGTTTCTAAAGACCCATTTAGTACCAATTACTAAATGGTCATTTGGCCTAGGAACAAGCGTCCACACCTCATTTCTCTTAAATTGATTTAATTCATCTTGCAT
This sequence comes from Musa acuminata AAA Group, assembly GCF_036884655.1. Lineage (NCBI taxonomy): Eukaryota > Viridiplantae > Streptophyta > Magnoliopsida > Zingiberales > Musaceae > Musa > Musa acuminata. Next base: position 18,625,054 of record NC_088345.1, read on the forward strand.
TGCGATAATCCATGAATCATCTTTCATGGCTTCATCAACACATTTGGGTTCAATTTGGGAGAGAAAAGCGGCGTTGGCACAAAAGTTTTTAAAAGAAGATCGTGTTTGAACCCCCTTTGATGTGTCTCCTAGGATTAGCTCCTTAGGATGAGCATCTATATACTTCCAATCCTTGGGTAAGGATGTTTTGGAAGTGGATGCATCCAAGTTGCTAGTTGGAGACGGGGTTTCGTTTAAATTCAAGGAATCAAAATTAACATCATCATCAAGATCATTTTTCTTAATTTCTGAAATCTCATTGAAAACAACATGGATGGATTCTTCAATAATTAAGGTTCTTTTATTGAAGATGCGAAAAGCTTTAGAAACCGAAGAATAACCAAGAAAGATTCCTTCATCAGATTTAGCATCGAATTTTCCTAAGTTATCCTTTTCATTCAAGATAAAACACTTACACCCAAAGACTTTAAAATATGAGACATTGGGTTTTTTGTTATTCCATAACTCATAAGGAGTTTTGGTGAGTAAGGGTCTTACTAGGACTCTATTTAAAATATAGCATGCAGTGTTTACAGCTTCGACCCAAAAATATTTGGGTAGGCTATGTTCATTCAACATGGTTCTTGCCATTTCTTGTAAATTTCGATTTTTTCTTTCTACTACCCCATTTTGTTGAGGATTTCTTGGAGTAGAGAAGTTATGGTTGTATCCGTTGAGTTCACAGAATTCTTGGAAGTCATGGTTTTGAAATTCTCCACCATGATCACTTCTAATTGACGAAATCATAGATTCCTTCTCATTTTGAACAAGTTTACAAAACTTGGTAAAATATCTAAAGCATTCATTTTTTTGTTTTAAGAAGTAGGTCCATGTATATCTGCTGTAGTCATCAATAATGACAAAGGCGTATTTGCTACCTCCTAGACTCGATGTAGAGATTGGTCCGAACAAGTCCATATGGATCAATTGTAAGGGCCTAGAGGTGCTTATTTGATTCTTAGCTTTGAAGCTACCCCTAATTTGCTTACCTAATTGGCAAGCATCACATACATTATCTTTGATGAACTTGATATGAGGAATTCCTCTTACAAGTTCTCTAGATGATACTTGAGTGATTAGTTTCATGCTAGCATGACCTAATCTTCTATGCCATAGCCAAGCATCCTCATTCATAACGGCAAAGCACATTTCATCACATAAGTCATTGATGTCAATAGTGTATACGTTGTTTTGTTTTAATGCAATCATAGATATATTTTTGTGTGGTTTTTCAATGATGCAGGCATTAGATTCAAATCTTATAATATATCCTTTATCACATAATTGACTAATGCTCAAGAGGTTATGTTTTAAACCATCAACTAGTAAAACATCTTCAATAGAGAGGTTGGATTTGTTACCTATGGTTCCTTTGCCAATGATTTTACCCTTGTTGTTGTCTCCGAAGGTGACATATCCTTCGTCTATGCTAGTGAGCTTAGAGAATTGAGATGGATCTCCGGTCATATGCCTTGAGCATCCACTATCAAGGTACCATTTCTTGCTCCTAGCTTGCGATTGTTTAGTTTTCTACAAGAAAGGATGATGTTTAGGTACCCATTTGCTTTTGGGTGCCTCATAAATAGATTTACATTTTCTATCATGTTGCATAGAGTTTATCATGGTTCCTTTAGGAACCCAAATTAATTTGTTTGGACTTATTTTCTTGAATGGACAACAATGTGTCTTGTGTCCAGATTTGCAACAAAAGTTGCACTTGGTTTGGTGTTGAACATGTAAGATGGAGCCTTTTATGAAGGTGGTTGGATTTTGATGAGGATTTCTCACAAATCCAATCCCGCTCCTTTTTGGAATGTGATCCTTGTTTGCAAGGATCATGTTTAATGACTTGCTACCAACCTCGAATTTCTTCAAGGTGTCCTTGAGTAGCAGATTTTCTTTTTGCATAGTTTCTAAATCATGACATTTGATACATGAATTTAAATTATCATGATGTTCGACTTTTAACTTATCAAACTCACAAGTAAGACTATCATGCATCTTTTTCAGCAATTTATATTTTCTACTTATGCTCTTGCATTCGTCAAATAAGTCATTGAAGGCATTTAATAATTCATCGAAAGATAAATCAGCATCTATTGAATTTGTTACCTCGTCTTCGATGGCCATTAAGGCGTAATGAGCAACTTGCTCGGTGTTGGACTCCTCTTCCTCAGATGCGCTCGAATCATCCCATGTTGCTTGGAGCGCCTTCTTCTTTGTTGTTCTTTTCTTGACTTGGGGACAATCACTCTTGTAGTGTCCCGGCTTTTTACATTCGTAGCAGATCACTTGGTCCTTCTTGGGTTCAAGTTTATTTTTCACATCTTTTTTAAACTTGTTTCTTTTGAAGAATTTCTTAAACTTTCTTGTCAAAAGTGCCAAGTCATCATCACAGTCCTCATCACTTGAGTTTTCTCTCAAGTGGCATTCAGAAGTTTTAAGTGCCATATCCTTCCTGTTCTTTGGAAGGATGTCTTCTTGCTCTTCATGAGCTTTGTAAGTCATTTCGTAGGTCATTAATGACCCGATTAGTTCTTCAAGAGGGAAGTTGCGCAGATCCTTTGCCTCTTGAATGGCAGTGACTTTAGGATCCCAACTTTTAGGAAGGGATCTTAGTATTTTATTTACGAGTTCAAAATCCGAAAAACTTTTTCCGAGTCCTTTTAGACCGTTGACGACATCCGTGAAACGGGTAAACATGTCGCCAATGGTTTCACTCGGTTTCATTCGGAAAAGTTCAAAAGAATGCAGCAACAGATTGATTTTTGACTCTTTCACTCTACTTGTGCCCTCGTGGGTCACTTCAAGTGTGTGCCAAATATCAAAAGCAGTTTCGCAAGTTGAAACACGATTAAACTCGTTTTTATCAAGTGCGCAAAATAAGGCATTCATAGCCTTTGCATTAAGAGCGAAAGCCTTCTTTTCCAACTCATTCCAATCGATCATTGGAAGAGAAGACTTTGAAAATCCGTTTTCAACAAGGTTCCACAGTTCAAAATCCATAGAAATAAGAAAGATCCTCATTCGGGTCTTCCAGTAAGTGTAGTCCGTTCCACTGAACATGGGTGGACGTGTAATCGAATGCCCCTCTTGGTTTTCGGCGTATGCCATCTCTCTTGGGTTTTAATCCTTTAGAGAGTTAACCTTGCTCTGATACCAATTGTTAGGATCGAGAGCACTAAGAGGGGGGGGGGTGAATTAGTGCAGCGGAAATCTTACAGCGATTAAAAACCAAAAGCTGCGTTCGTTCAAAAACTATTATGATGCAAAAGCAAATTCTCAGTTTGTATCTAAGTGCAGTTTGCGTCTAAGCGCAGATTGCGTCTAAGCGCAGTTTTGCGTCTAAGCGCAGTTTACGTCTAAGCGCAATTTACGTCTAAACTCAGATTTACGTCTAAACGCAGTTTTACGTCTAAACGCAGATTTACGTCTAAACGCAGATTTACGTCTAAACGCAGTTTTACGTCTAAACGCAGATTTACGTCTAAACGCAGATTTACGTCTAAACGCAGATTTACGTCTAAACGCAGTTTTACGTCTAAACGCAGATTTACGTCTAAACTCAGATTTACGTCTTAAACTCAGATTTACGTCTAAACGTAGATTTACGTCTAAACGCAGTTTTACGTCTAGACGCAGATTTACGTCTAAACTTTGAAACTTGTTTGTATACTCGCAGAAGGCAGTATGCAGTTGAAATCAAGACGTAAACGTGAACTGAAATCTGATGATTGAGCGAGGAAAGCCGATTTACGTCTGAATGCAGTTTTACGTCTAAATGTTGAAACTCGTTCGTAAAATCGTAGAGGAAAGTTTGCAGTTATCAATAGGATCAAAATGTAAGTGTAAACTGCAAAGAAGCTCGTTCGTAAAAGCACGGAAGACAGTTCTGCAGAATCAAACGTAAACGTAAACAGTAATGTATGAAAATACGAATTTACGTCTGAATGCAGATTCGGAAGAACAGCACTTAGAACTTGTTCGTGAAAGCGCAGAGAGCAGTAGCAATGAAGGAGGTTTGCAGTAATGATAAAGTGCTCGAAAATAAACGCAAACCAGAGATTTAGAGTGGTTCGGTCAGCCTTGACCTACTCCACTTTTGGCTTCCTCCACCGACGAGGTTGCCGACGTCAACTAGGTGCCTTCCTTCAATGGGCGAAGGCTAACTGCCCTTTTACAGTTTCTCTCCTTTTGACAGGCTTAGGAGACAACCTTTACAGACCTTTCTCTCCTCACTTTACAATTGAAAACTTGAAGAACAGAAGGAGGAGACTTAAAGGCTTTACAACACTTTTGAGCTTCTTAGAATCACAGAAAAGATCAAGATTTCGGTGTAGGTCTGTATCTTTTCAGTGCTGAATGGGTGGGGTATTTATAGGCCCCAACCCAATTCAAAATTCGAGCTCAAAACGATCAAATCGATCAAATCCCAGAATTCTGGGATCAGGCGGTTGCACCTCTTGACTGGAGAGGTGGCACCGCCTGGCAGAGCTCGAAGACTGAGCTCAGGCGATTGCTCCTCTCTGCCAGAGCTCGAAGACTGAGCTCGATGGTTGCATCACCTGGCAGAGCTCGAAGACTGAGCTCGGTGGTTGCATCACCTGGCAGAGCTCGAAACTGAGCTCGGTGGTTGCATCACCTGGCAGAGCTCGAAACTGAGCTCAGGCTGATGCACCTCTCTGCCAGAGCTCGAAGACTGAGCTTGGTGATTGCATCACCTGGCAGAGCTCGAGACTGAGCTCAGGCTGATGCACCTCTCTGCCAGAGCTCGAAGACTGAGCTCGGTGGTTGCATCGCCTGGCAGAGCTCGAAACTTGAGCTCTGGCGGTGCAACCTCTTAACAGAGGAGGTTGCACCGCCCAGTCTAGCTCGAAGACTGAGCTCTGGGCGGTAGCACCTCTTGGCTGGGGCGGTTGCACCTCCCAGCCTCGCAGCCCTGGCGGTTGCACCTCCTGGCTGGGGCGGTTGCACCTCCCAACCTCACAGCCCAGGTGGTTGCACCTCCTGGCTGGGGCGGTTGCACCGCCTGGTGCAATCAGGGTCCGAATGGTTCACTCCATTCGGCCCAATTTGAATCTTTTCAGGGGCCCAATTGCCCCAAGATTAAGCTAATGGGTTCACCTCCCATTTTCATGCTTAATCATCATGCTAACTACGATTAACTCTAAGACAACTTCTGCAGCTTTGCTCCGATGCGTCAATCGCTTCTTCCGGCGAGTTTCCGGCCAACTTCCGTCGATCATCCGATAAACCCTCGGTGATCCTTCTGCGGACATCCGGCATACTCCTGGACTTTGCGACGATCCACTTGGCGAGTTCCGACGAGCTTCGCTTGGCAAGCTTCTGGACTTCTCGGATCTGTTCTCGCTGAACCTCCGACGACCGTCCGAACTTCCGTCGAACTCTCGAACTCCCAACGTGATCATGATCTTGACTCCGGCGCAACACCTGCTGCTTGTCTTACTCTCATCGTAGTTAATCCTGCACACTTATCTCAACACATAGATTAGATAACAAATGACAATTGACTTCATCATCAAAATCCGAGATTCAACAGATATGCATCACACACATTATCTTTAACAAACTTAATGTTAGGAATACCTCTTACAAATTCTTTAGATGAGATTTGAAAGATTAGTTTCGTGCTAGCGTGACTTAATCTTCTCTGCCAAAGCTGAGCATCATCATTCAAAACCGAAAAATACATTTCATTACAAAGATTATCAATGTCAATAGCATACACATTATTTTGTTTTAGGGTAATCATCGATGAGCCTTGGACTCTATTAAATCATCGTTGACTAATGCAGAGGACGATGATTTAATAGAGTCAATTAAATAGTCTGTAATATGCAATTGACTATTTTAAAAGCGTAAGGAGGAAAGCGTGCTATTGTCAATAGCCAAGGCTCTTTGTAAGCACGCTTTATCACATAATTGACTAATGCTCAAAAGATTGTGCTTTAACCAACAACACATCTTTAATAAAAAAGTTGAATTTGTTACTTATGGTTCATTTGCCAATGATTTTACCATTGTTGTCGTCTCTGAAGGTGACATACCCTTCGTCTAGGCTAGTGAGCTTAGAGAATTGAGATGAATCTCTAGTCATGTGCCTTGAGTATCCACTAACAAGGTACCATCTCTTGCTCCTAGCTTGTGATGATAAATATTTCTAAAAAAATAGTGATTTTTAGGTACCCATTTGACCTTGGGTGCCTCAAAAGTAGATCGACTCAACTTATCATTTTGCATAGAGTTTTTTATGGTTCCTTTAGGAACCCAAATCAATTTGTGTAGACTATATCTCTTAAACGAACATTTATAAGCAATATGTCCAAATTTGTAACAAAAGTTACATTTATTTTAGGATGAAATATACAAAGTTGGGCCTTTAACAAAGATGGTTAGATTTTTATGAATGTTACTCATAAAGTCAATTCCATCTCCTCTATGAACATGATTCTTATTTGCAAGGATCATGTTTAAGGATTTGCTACCTATTTCAAATTTTTCTAAGGTTTCATGTAGTTATAAATTCTCCTTTTTAAGCGTTTCTAATTCATCACATTTTATGCAAAAAGCTAAACTATCATTATGTTCAATTTTTAATCTATCAAAATCACTAACAAGAGAAGCATGCTCCTTTTTTAATAGTTTATACTTTTTACTAACTAATTTATGTTTATCAAATAATTTATGAAAAGTACTTAAAAGCTTATTGAAAGATAAATTTGCATCTAATGAACTACTTACCTCATCTTCGATAGCCATTAGTGCGTAGTTGGCGATCTCCTCGTTGCTTTGTTCTTCGCCTTCGAAATTGCTTGAGTCATCCCATGTTACTTTGAGCGTATTCTTCTTTTTTGATTGCTTCTTCTTTACTTAGGGATATTTGTTTTTGAAATGTCTCTACTTCTTGCATTCTTAGCATATAACTTGTTCTTTTTTGGGTTCAATTTTATTTTTAGTGTCATTTTTAGATTTATTTCTTTTTATGAAATTTTTAAACTTTCTTGTCAAGAGTACCAAGTCATCGTCATAGTTCTCATCACTTGAATTTTCTTTCAAGTAGTCTTCATGAGTTCTTAGTGTCATATCCTTCTTGTTCTTTGGAAGGTTGTTCTCAAGCTCTTTATGAGCATTACAAGTCATCTCATAGGTCATTAATGACCCAATAAGTTCTTCGAGAGGAAAATTATTCGAGTCCTTGGCCTCTTGAATAACTGTTACTTTAGGGTCCCAAATCTTTGGAAGGGATCTCAATATTTTATTAACAAGTTCGAAATTAGAAAAAATTTTACCAGGTCCTTTTAGACTATTGATGACATCTGTAAACCAGGTGTGTATGTCTCCAATGGTCTCGCTTAGTTTCATCTGAAACAACTCATAAGTATGGACTAAAAGATTAATTTTGGACTCCTTTACTCTACTAGTACCTGTTGGGAAATCATGGGGCGACATCACATGTGCAGCGGAAGAACAAGAAAACAAAATCCTCGATTCCCAAAGAGATGTTTGTCGTCGTGCGAAGATTGATACGCAAAAATCCGTGAAACATGAAACTGCGTCTAAAGTAGATTGTGTTACCTAGGGAGATCGTATATCCCTATTTCCTTGCAGATCCTTAGGAGAGGGTAAAGGAGGTCAAGCGTCCTCCTCTCTAGCGGTGATCCACACAGTAGGGTTGCGACGACGCTCCTCAAAACTCCAGGATTGATCTGAGGTGGAGAGGAAGAGGAGAATAGGAAAGGCAAGCAAAGGCTCTAGCCTATGAGGCTCTGAATCTCTCTTATTTATAGAGGTCCCCTGTCAAACCCTAATGGGTCCTCCCCTAGTGGGTATTGGATCTCCATCCAATAAGATAAGGGCTCCGTCGGATATCTCATATCCGAACCTCTACTCATCGCAATACCTACCATATGTGTGTGACCCTCTAGGCCCAATATCGAGCTGGCCATGAGTCATACCCGTCAGAACTCCTAACTCAGTGAATTATTATCTCTGTAATAATTCACTTGACTCATCGACTACGGACGTACTAGGCCACTACGCCGTAGTCCCCAGACGATACAGGGGAATCCAATCCATTGGACCTGTCTGTCCTCAGTTACCGTGTACCTATAATCCCTCATCCATCTAATATCCCAAAGACCGTATATCGAGCATGGTGTTGTCAGACCCATACGGTTTCTACTCGAGTCTCGCTCTAATCGGATTCTCCCGGAGAACTCTTTCTCTCTCAACCCGAATGACCCTGGCCAGGGATTTGTCTGAGCAAGAACACATGGGATATTCCTCTCATGACGCCGAGAGTGGATAATCCTTTATCAACACTCAATAGCCCTCGTAAGGTCGACTACCATTCCCAATGACCAGTTGTACTAGATCTGCGATAGCCAAACCTATAAGTCTTGTATCAAAGAGTGGAGCACTCATACAGGACATCCTTGGTATCTCAAGTCTAAGGACCAGATACACCACTAGGACTACGGAATCACTGTCTGACAATAAGGCATCATCAACCATCCAGCATTTCGTAAGCGGATCAATCAGTGAACTCATTCTCCAATGAGCACCTGTACTGTATCCCTAGTGTCCCTACACGAGCAGCTATGAGACCAGCTGCATCCATCATATGGACGGGTATACAGCACACCAGTCTATCCGGTTATAACGATGTCCCTCTCGAGTAACCTATGACCGGGATTATTTAGGATATGTGTTTAAAGGTGAATCGATCTCATTATCGTGATCTCATCACGATCCGATTTCCATTGCACAAATCCAAGGACATCACAATATATGTATGCATTTATGCAATAGTTATAAAGTGATATACGCCAAAATATAATAAGCAAAAAGATTCTGTATCAAGTCACACGTGCCATCACTCACGTGATTGGCTTGCTGGGCACCTATGACTAGCAATCTCCCACTTGACCTAAAGCCAATCACCTATGTGTTTGATCCCCATTAGACCCCTGTGACGCTCAAAGACAAAATGAGACAACGACTTTGTCAGTGGATCTGCAATGTTATCTTCGGATGGAACTCTTTCCACTGCTACATCTCCTCGGGCTATGATCTCTCTGATAAGCTGGAACCTCCTCAGAACACTTCTGATGAGACTCGGGTTCCCTTATTTGAGTAATCGCCCCATAGTTGTCGCAATATAAGGAAGTCGACTTCTCGCTATCCGGAACGACTCCCAAATCTGTGATGAACATCTTCAACCAGACTCCCTCCTTTGCTACATCTAATGCAGCAATGTACTCCGCCTCTGTGGTCGAGTCAGCAGTGGTATCTTACTTGGAACTCTTCCAGCACACTGCTCCTCCATTCAAGGTGTACACATACCCTGAATTCAACTTGCTATCATCGACATCAGACTGAAAACTTGAGTTAGTGTAGCCTTCAATCTTAAGGCTATTACCTCCATATATTAGTAAAAGATCCTTAGTCCTTCTCAAGTACTTAAGGATACACTTTACTGCTTTCCAGTGCTCCAAGCCTGGATCCGCCTGATACCTGCTCGTGACACTCAGAGCATGCGCTATATCAGGCCTAGTACATAGCATGGCATACATGATAGACCCTATTGCTGAGGCATAAGGTATCATATCCATGTTCTCCCTTTCTTGGAATTTTCAATGCCAAACATTTTGATAATGGTTTCTATGTACCTGGACTGGGACAAGCCAAGCATCCTCTTGGATCTATCTCTATAGATTCTAATCCCCAAGATATAGGATGCTTCCCCTAAGTCCTTCATGGAGAAGTGTCTAGATAACCAAGCCTTTACTGTGGATAGCATTCCTACGTCATTCCCAATGATGAGGATGCCATCCACATATAACACCAAAAAGGTGATAGCGCTCCCACTTACCTTTCTGTATACACAAGGCTCATCTTCGTTCTTAACGAAGTCATAAGGTCTGATTGCCTCATCAAATCTTATGTTCCAACTTCGGGAAGCTTGCTTTAGTCCATAAATGGATCTAAGCAACCTACACACCTTATCTGGGCAGTTCTTGGACACGAATCCCTCAGGTTGCATCATATACACCTCCTCCTCCAGGTTCCCGTTGAGGAATGTGATTTTCACATCCATCTGCCAGATCTCATAATCATAGTGTGCTGTAATAGCCAATAGAATTCTGATGGATTTTAGCATTGCTACGGGTGAGAAGGTTTCGTCGTAATCAACACCTTGCCTTTGACGATACCCCTTAGCCACTAGCCTTGCTTTATAGGTCTCTACCTTTCCATCTACTCCGATCTTTTTCTTAAAGATCCACTTGCAACCGTTGGGTACAATACCTTCGGGCGCATCAACTAGGTTCCAAACCTTATTGGAGTACATAGAATCCATCTCAGAATTCATGGCTTCTTGCCACTTCCCGGAGTCTATACTCATAATAGTCTCCTTGTAGGTCTGAGGATCAATATCCTCAACATCCTCTCCTCTAATATGTCCCACATATCTCTCAGGAGGATGAGATACTCTATTAGACCTGCGTAAAGTTGAAAATTGTGTATTAGGTACCTGAACAGACTTAGGCTGTAGAGTGGTGCTTGAGCTTGGTTCTCCAACCTCGCTCAACTCTATCATTCTCCCACTGTCTCCGCCAAGAATGTGTTCCTTCTCAAGGAACACTGCTCTCTTAGCTACAAAGAACTTTTGGTCCTCGAGATGATAGAAATAATACCCACAAGTTTCCTTGGGGTGTCCCACAAATTTGCATCGCTCTGTCCTTGATTCTAACTTATCGGGGTTGTGTCTTTTAACGTGGGTAGGGCAGCCCCAAATCTTAACAACCTTAAGATCAGGCTTCTTCCCTTTCCATATCTCATATGGTGTAAACACTACCGACTTAGTTGGAACTCTATTCAGAAGGTAAGCTGTGGTCTCTAGGGCATATCCCTAGAATAAGATGGGTAGGTTAGCGAAACTCATCATGGACCATACCATATCTAATAGCGTACGATTCCTCCTTTCAGAGACACCATTGAGCTGAGGTGTGTAAGGAGGTGTCCATTGGGATAATATCCCATGGTCCTTGAGGAACTGAGTAAACTCTGTACTTAAGTACTCACCTCCTCGATCTGATCGAAGAGTTTTGATACTCTTTCCAGTCTGGTTCTCCACCTCATTCTTATACTCTCTGAATTTCTCAAAGGCCTCGGACTTGTACTTCATTAAGTACACATATCCATACCTTGAGAAATCATAAGCAAATGTAATGAAGTAGGAGTAACCTCTAATGGCATCAGTTGACATGGGTCCACATACATCACTATGTATGAGTTCCAACAACTCAGTGGCTCTCTCTCCAGTTCCACTAAATGTAGAGTTGGTCAGTTTTTCACGAAGGCAAGGCTCGCAAGTTGCATATGACACATAGTCGAATGGATCTAGATATCCATTATTTAGCAACTTTTGAATCCTTCTTTCATGGATGTGACCTAGCCTACAATGCCATAGGTATGCATTGTTCACCTCATCTCGTTTCCTCTTAGACACTTACATTCATGATATGTGGAGTAGTATCTTGCATAAACAAACCTTTATGCAATATTCCTCTCGTCAATCTCCCCTCGGCTTTGCTAGAATTTACAATAAATTGTAGATGTGATAATTAATATTGGTATCCAATACCAATGCATTATCACAAAAATCTGCCAATTGGAGATTGATCATGAATATACCTGAAGCTTCTCTAAGCTTCTATTTTGCCCTTTCTACAAGGTACTCTTTGTAGTTCCTCTTCTAGTGCCCATCTTTACCATAGTGGAAGCATTGGCCTTTGTCCTTTACTGGTTCTTTCTTAGCAACCTTTGCTTTACCTAGTTTGCCCTTGCCCTTTCCCTTCTTAAGGGACCTTTCTACTTTCCTTTTCTTTCTGGTCTCACCAGTATAGAGAACTGGCTTCTCTTTCTTAATAGTACTCTTTGCTTCCCTCAACATATTGAGGAGCTCTGGGAGAGTCACCTCAAGCTTGTTCATATTAAAATTCATTATGAACTATGAAAAGGAATCTAGTAGGGACTGAAGTACAATGTCCACACACAAGTTATCCTCTAGGACCATTCCTAGACCTGTGAGTTTCTCTCTCCACTCAATCATCTTTAGGACATGGTTCTGAACCGATGTCCCCTCAGTCATCCTAGCACGGAAGAGGCTCTTAGATATCTCATATCGCTGAGTCCTTCCCTGTTCCTCAAACAATTTGCGGACATATAGGAGAATGGATCTAGCATCCATCTTTTGATGTTGTCTCTGTAACTCAGGAGTCATAGAGTCCAAAATATAGCATTGAGCAAGAGTGGATTCATCAATGTATTTCACGTAGCAAGCGATCTCATCCTCGTTTGCCCCTTCTTCGAGCTTAGGCATCACTGAATCAAGGACATACACGATTTTCTTCGCTGTGAGAACAATTCTCAAGTTACGGAGCCAATCCGTATAATTTGGACCAGTGAGGCGGTTGACATCAAGTATGCCATGTAAGGGATTTAAAAGCAACATTTTCTGAAAATAAAGATGCAGCAGAAATGAATAACATGCAGATTTTGCAAGAAATAAACTATCAAGATATGGACTTCTATCTTAATATGCTCCCACTATTTTACTAACGAGTCACGCGACACCCTCAGCACGTGAAACAGAAGTCTCCGGTAGACTTCTACTGGGGATCAGGATCCAATCAGTGTCTTAGTGTAACCTCGAGGGACTCGACCAATCACACTAAGCCTAAAAAGTAGACAACTCTTACCAATCACAACTCCTTGTGATTCCCGTCCTGTTCGGTCTCCGAATCACCATGGCCTCAAGGGACTCGACCAACCATGATGCTTGGTTAAGTCAACACCTTCGTTACAAGATGAGTCTGATTTGATGATATACCCTCGAGGGACTCAACCAAGTATATACCATGCCCTCAGGTCATCGGTGACATCTCTATGTCGTAAGCAAGATAGCGAATCGCGATATAGGTGAGTCTCGAGGGACTCGACCAACTCAACCTATACCGGGAATCGGTTCCTACTTATAACGATTGAAGGCCACGTGGGTCAATCTAATTGCCTCACGTTTATCGACTTAATATTATCGAGAGATGTTTCTAAGATTTGGTCTCCTAATATGACATGTCACACATATACATATTTAATATATATATACATCGCATGCAAATATATATACTTATCTAGTATGTGTATAATCAATTACACTAGATGATCATGGACCACAACCTAATGTGATTAGGCCCGAACCAGTAGGCCTAATCACTCACATCAAGATCTATGTGTGCAATGGTGCATCTCCATGCCCTATGATCGTCCATTTCGTCCTCATCGGTTCCGTCGACATCTTGATACATCTTCATGCATCGCGATCGTCTGTCTCGTGGGTCTCGTTATCGCATCCATGCTCCCGCTGCGCCTCCTCATGTGATTACAACTTAATCATAGGCACGCAGGCCCGACAATAAACGAGAAATATAATGGAGGCTCGCAGACCTCAATAATAATAATCACAAGTACACACATCACACAGTCCATGATCATCCGTCCACACATCATACATCACATGTATAAATAATCATCATCATGTAGGACTACTAGATAATAATAAAAAATAATAATCAACTAAACCTTTTAATTAATTAATATTTTCTGAAATCAGGGACATATAGGGAATTTCTGAATTTATAGGGGTATTTTCGTAATTTGGACAAAAGATAGAAATTGGAATTTCTCAAATTCCGAGGGGTAAAACTATCTTTTGCCCAAAAAACCCTAATGCCCTTTCCCCTTTTCCTGGTGCTGCCGCCGCCACCCTACCGGCGGCGGCCTGTGCGGCGAATGAGGGCACTGCCCTCGCCTGCAGGCGGCACGCCCGCTGGCGGCGCTGCCGCTGCGGGTGGGTGCCGCCTTCGGGCACCGCTGCCTCCGCAGGGGGTGCTGTCCCGCCGGGCGGCCGCGGGAGCAGCGGCGACAGGCGCTGCTTCCATGCGGCGGCTCGCGCCGCTGCCCGTGGGCAACCAGCCCCGGCGGCAGCAAGCCTACTGCAAGCAGGCCGCCGGCCGGCTATTGCAGACGCAGCCCCTTCGACTGTGCTTCACGCACGTAGATCGAGGGCAGCAACTGTTGCTGCCCTTTCTCGCTTTTGCGTCAACGATTTTGACATCAAAATTCTTCCTAAACACAACACACGCAGTTCAAAACCAATCATTCGCACGAACAACCTGGCTATGATACCACTGTTGGGAAATCATGAGGCGACATCACATGCGCAGCGGAAGAACAAGAAAACAAAATCCCCGATTCCCAAAGAGATGTTCGTCGTCGTGCGAAGATTGATACGCAAAAATCCGCGAAACATGAAACTGCGTATAGAGTAGATTGTGTTACCTAGGGAGATCGTATATCCCTATTTCCTTGCAGATCCTTAGGAGAGGGTAAAGGAGGTCAAGCGTCCTCCTCTCTAGCGGTGATCCACACAACAGGGTTGCGACGACGCTCCTCAAAACTCCAGGCCTGATCTGAGGTGGAGAGGAAGAGGAGAATAGGAAAGGCAAGCAAAGGCTCTAGCCTATGAGGCTCTGAATCCCTCCTATTTATAGAGGTCCCCTGTCAAACCCTAATGGGTCCTCCCCTAGTGGGTATTGGATCTGCATCCAATAAGACAAGGGCTCCGTCGGATATCTCATATCCGAACCTCTACTCATCGCAATACCTACTATATGTGTGTGACCCTCTAGGCCCAATATCGAGCTGGCCGTGAGTCATACCCGTCAGAACTCCTTCTAATTTAGTGAATTATTATCTCTGTAATAATTCACTTGACTCATCGACTACGGACGTACTAGGCCACTACGCCGTAGTCCCTAGACGATACAGGGGAATCCAATCCATTGGACCTGTCTGTCCTCAGTTACCGTGTACCTATAATCCCTTATCCATCTAATATCCCAGAGACCGTATATCGAGTATGGTGTTGTCAGACCCATACGGTTTCTACTCGAGTCTCGCTCTAATCGGATTCTCCCGGAGAACTCTTTCTCTCTCAACCCGAATGACCATGGCCAGGGATTTGTCTGAGCAAGAACACATGGGATATTCCTCTCATGACGCCGAGAGTGGATGATCCTCTATCGACACTCAATAGCCCTCGTAAGGTCGACTACCGCTCCCAATAACCAGCTGTACTAGATCTGGGACAGCCAAACCTATAAGTCTGGTATCAAAGAGTGGAGTACTCATACAGGACATCCTTGGTGTCTCAAGTCTAAGGACTAGATACACCACTAGGACTACGGAATCGCTGTTTGACAACAAGGCATCATCAACCATCCAGCATTCCGTAAGCGGATCAATCAGTGAACTCATTATCCAATGAGCACCTGTACTGTATCCCTAGTGTCCATACACGAGCAGCTATGAGACCAGCTGCATCCATCATATGGATGGGTATACAGCACACCAGTCTATCCGGTTATAACGATGTCCCTCTCGAGTAACCTATGACCGGGATTATTTAGGATATGTGTTTAAAGGTGAATCGATCTCATTATCGTGATCTCATCATGATCCGATTCCCATTGCACAAATCCAAGGACATCACAATATATGTATGCATTTATGCAATAGTTATAAAGTGATATACGCCAAAATATAATAAGCAAAAAGATTCTGTATCAAGTCACACGTGCCATCACTCACGTGATTGGCTTGCTGGGCACCTATGACTAGCAGTACCTTCGTGGGTGATTTCGAGTGTGTGCCAAATATCAAAAGTTATTTCACAAATAGATACTCAATTGAACTTGATTTTATCTAAAGTGCAAAACAAGACATTCATAGCCTTGGCATTTAAAGCGAAAGTCTTCTTTTCCAACTCATTCAATCATTCATTAGAAGAGAAGACTTTTGAAAGTCATTTTCTGCAATGTTCCATAAATCAAAATCCATAGAAAATAGAAAAATCCTCATTCTAGTCTTCCAATAGGTATAGTTTGTCTCATTAAAATGGGTGGACATGTAATTGAGTGACCCTCTTGGTTGCCGGTAAATACCAACTCTCTTGGGTTTTAAGCCAAACCGAGAGTGACCTTGCTCTGATATCAATTGTTAGGATCAAGAGCGGCATTAAGGGGGGAGGGGGGGGGGGAGGGGGGTGAATTAGTGCAGCAGAAAAAATTATCGGCTTTGTAAGAAATTCGTTCGTTGAAAACCAATCTCGGAAAGTGCTTGACTTTAGAGTAAATGAACTAGAAATTAACTTAGAAAGTAATGACATTAATGAAAAGTAGAATAAAAATGAGCACACAGAAATTTATAGTTGTTCGGTCATTGTGACCTATATCCACTTCTAATTCCTCCTCCATCGAGGTCACCAGCATCCACTAATGGTCTTCCTTCAATGGGCGAAGACAAACCACCCTTTTGCAGCTCTCTTCTCCTTTTCATGAGTTTAGGAGACAACCTTTATAAGCCTCACACATCTTTTGAATGATCATAATACTAGAAAAGGAGGAGGACTTTTTGCACTTTTACAATATTTTCACACCCTAAGACTTCAATATTTTGTTCACACTTTCGTGCCCTTTCATGCAGAAAAGGGTGGGGTATTTATAGGCCCCAATGGATTCAAAATTAGAGTCAAATGGTGTCTCATCCCGGATTTCCGAAGTACTGGTGGTACCACCGCCATTATTGGGTGGTACCACCGCTTACAAACTAACACTGGTTGGTACCACCGTTTAGTTTGGGCGATACCACCACTCAGTCTAGGCGGTACCATCGCCTGACAGTATTAACTACCGACGATACCACCGCCCAGACCACTTGGGAGATTGAGTCACCAGGCGGTGCCACTGCCAGTCATGACTTCAGGTACTGAATAAGCTATTCAACCGGCCCAGTTCAGCCCTGTTAAGGGCCGAGTTAACCCCTAACTGAGTTAGTGAGATTACCTTCCAATCTTAACTCAACTTAAGGTCTAACCATGATAATTAAAATATTTAAACAGTCAATCTCTATCCGGTATGTCGATTGTTCTTTTAGCGATCTTTCGATGAACTTCTTGGTGAACTTCCGACGAACTCCCAACGAACTCTCAGTGAACTCCTGACGAACTCTCGGTGAGCTCCCAATGAACTCTTGGTGAGCTTCCGGCAAACTTCCAGCACATCATCTGAATCTTTGACGTATCATTCGATCTTTGACTCTGGCCCAACATCTGCTTTATGCCTTACTACTATCGTAGTTAATCCTGCACACTTGTCTCAATATATAGATTAGATCAAACATTTTACCAATTGATTTCATCATCAAAATTCGAGATTCAACAAAAATAAGTCTTTTAAATGAGGATCTAGATGAAAAAATTTACATGGAATGACCTAAAGGATTTGAAGAGAAAAGAAAGAAAAGTTTAGCTGGTAAATTTAGGATATCTATAGCCCCTAGACAGTGGTATATAAAAGTTTTATAATACTATTATTTCTTTTAAATTTTAAAAAAATATTATTGATTAGTGTTTATATTTGAATGTCAATGGAAACAAATTTATTATACTAGTATGTAGATGATATTTTTGCTTGTCAAAACTGATCTTGGTTTATTGCATAAAATCAAGATATTTCTCATCAAGAATTTTAAGATAATCGATATGGATGAGAATACTTATGTTATTAACATTAAGATATTTAGGAATAGATCTCAAAGATTGTTAGGACTATCTTAGAATGAATATATTCATCGAGTCTTGGAGAGATTCTGTATACAACTTATTTAGCTTATGATACACCTGTTATTATAGACAAATTTTTGTTAAGTCTGATGTCCTAAGAATAACTTAGAATAGAATAAAAAATATGTATTCTTTATAAATGTATAATTGAAAATCTATTATATGTTACGACAAGATATTAATTTTACAATAAAAAATACTAAGTAAATATTAGAATTACCCATAAATAGAACATCGGAAGGTTGTAAATAAAGTAATAGAATTTTTGTAAAAGATGAAGTATTATATGCTCATATACAACAGATTAGATTAGCTTGAAATAATAATATTTTCAAACACTAATTCTACAAATTACCTTAATAGTAGGAAGTCTATTTTATTATTTATGTTTATATTAACTAAAAAAATAAGTTTTAAGAATAGTATAATATATATTATATTATTAAAAATAAAAATTGACTTCGTGACATACTTTGAGGATACTAATTAAGATTTACGATTGTAAAAGTTTATCACATGACTTAGTAGGGTCAAACTCAATTATCAAGTCGCTAAAAATACTTTCTATCATATCATAGTAATTTTTTTCTTTAAAAATGATAAATACTCTAGTAATTTTATGCATTATAGTATAAAATACTTGATAGTTAGAAAAAAAGTCCAAAAACAACTAATGTCAATTAAGAACTTAAATTTTACTGCATTGATTGTTAATCTATTTATAAATATCTTACTATCTTTGATATCTAAAAATATATATTCTTATGATTGAGTTGATGAGCGACCTATAAAAGATATGATGATACATATTTAAGTGGATAGCATAATTGATATTTTGCTTACATAATTAAAATTATTTATTTATATTATTCTATTCATATTTATGTATGTACATATTATGGTTGGATATGATAACATGATTGTGATAAATTACAAGAGTCATTATGAACTATATTAGGAAAGACTAATAATGTTTTGATGCATAAAATGGAGTATGATATTGATGACATACAATCGCTATGATTCGTATTGATACTCAAATTTAATGTATTAGTTATTATTATATGTATTTGACTTATTAACTTGTTTTATAGAATTCGTAGCCACGTGTAAAACACTTTTCAAAATTTTTAGAATTCAATCAAGTAAAATTATTTTTAAATAAAATTTTATTTTATTTATTTTATTTTTAAATTTATTTATATTTTACTAATTAATATACAAAATAGGAGAATGTTAGATTATGTTATACTATTTAATTAGATAAGATATATTATAGATCTAATTAGATTCTGAGTAAGGTTATCAACTAATACAAAAAGAGCCAGTTAAATAAGATTTCATAGGAGATATGAAAAGAACCCTCCTAATCACCTATCATAAATCTTTTGCTCTCACTAATAAATAAATTAGATATCCTAAGAATGATATATTATATGAGAGGAGATCTATTCTATCGCTTATGGTGTTCTAATAGGAAGAAAGAAAAAAGTGAATCCAATTCTTATGTGAGTATCATTGCTTCCTTCAGATGGAACGATGATGTATTTACAAATGAAAAGAAATATATTCTGAATGACATTAAGAGATATATAATCATAATCTTTGATCTATGGTTATATGGTTTTAATTTTTATATTATTATTTTTATATAATAATATAATTATATTTTTATACTTACAAACGCTCAATTACATTCAAAGCTTTTCCTAAGGGGAATAGGAATCTTCATGTTAAGAATATCCATAAGCACAAGCACCTCGGAACCTAATTCACTATGTACACCACACATTGTGAAACCTCCATCGAGTCGTTCCTTCATGTACTTTGGAGTCCAATTCAATGTGCATGTATTGCGAAGCCTCTTTGAGTTTGGACAAAACAAGGTAAATTAATTTTTCTTTATGTAGGAAAAGCCAGGTGATATAGATCTTGGGGGAAAAAAAAAGACTTCGAATGGGAAAGAAAAGGCAGGTGGTCATGGAGCTTAGACAAACATGACGACATTGAATGGGTAGGAAAAGTCATGAAATATGTATGAGTGGGAAAAGCCGGGTGATAAAAGGAGTTAGATTGATTATATGAGTGTGAAATGCCTGCCTGATATGATCTATGCTTATGTCAGTAACTTACTAAAAATAAAAGTTTTTAGTAAAATAATTGATTTCGATTATTGGGATCTAAAATTTTTTATAATAAATTAAATCAGAAAAATATTCTGCAGTATAGATGATAAATTCTTTTAATATTTTTTATATTAGACTGATGTGGCTTGCCGTGCTGATTCGAGATCTGATTGGGATGAAGCGGCACTAAATGGGTAGGCCATTTACCTGTAGCGTACGTTACGGTTTCACTCTTAAAGCAAGCTTTGATTCTCCCGTGCGAGTCAGCGAGGCGTTATCCTCGAAGTTCCTTACGTTTCCTTCGCTACCTATATGTTATACATGCCACCAAGGTGTATTTAAACTGTCTTCTCGCACCACTACTTTCTGGTTCATCTTTGAAGACAAGTGGAGAGAGGGGAATAGTAGGGAGAGGCTGTCATGGCGACTCTTGCAGTGCCTGAAACCATTCCGTCTGCATCAGAGGACGCCGAGCAGATCTGGAAGGCATGCAAAGGTATCATCTCTCTTCTCTGGTACATGCAAAGATTTAATTGGAAGTATGATATCACTATTGTTACACATCCTCCGAATATATATACATATATATATATATATATATATATATATATGTTTGTGTGTGTATTTTCTTAGGCTTCTTACAGTTATTTATTTATTTTTTGATGTAAACCCCACTCCGAGGTGTCATGGTGAGATGAGCCGGTGAAAAATAAAGTCTCCCTTTGCTTCTCTCGCCCACAAATTGCAGTGCAACATCTCTCACCTATCCCATCTTGCTTTATTCTTCGATTCTTTACTGCTTACTTTCTTTTCTATTATTTTTAACAAAGAATCAAATGGAATTTTTTTTTATTGTTAAAAATCACCCTCTGTGAATCGAACTCTGTTATGTTTGAAAACTAGAACATATTTGCATCAAGATGTAACCCTTTGATGGATATATATATATATATATATATATATATATATATATATATATATGGCTGTGTTCTGCATTGGTTAGGTGTAGTGGCACCCATTCTTTGATGTTGACAAGTCTTGCTTGTATTTGTAGGAAACCTATTTGCATATGAAAACAGGTCATTTTGACGTGCTGCTACTATTTAAGAATTAGCTTCGCCTTATTGCCACAGCGAAATCTAAGATTAGCATCACAAACTCGTAAGCTCTAAACAGCACATTTTAATTTGTTGTGCTAGGTTGGGGAACAGATGAGACGGCACTCATCACTATATTAGCACATAGAGATGCTACTCAAAGGAAGATAATAAGATTGGCATTCGAGGAACAGTACAAGGAGAATCTTATCATGCGACTTGAATCCGAATTATCTGGAGACCTTGAGGTACCTACATTTGTCTTCTGCATCCTGCTTGCCTTAGCTTACGTATATATACCTCTTAATTTGATCACACTTCTTCCTGAAGAGAGCTGTCTACCTCTGGATATTTGACCCGGTTGAACGAGAGGCTATCATCGCTAACATCGCCGTGAAGAAGAACATCGACTACCAAGCGATCATAGAAATTGCATGCGTCAATTCCCCGAAAGAGCTGCTGGCGGTGAAGGAGGAATACCATGCTCGTTATAAACGTTCCCTGGAAGAAGATATTGCGGTCCACACTGTTGGAGACTTTAGAGAGGCATGCACTTCAGAATTGTGGCATTTATATATACATTGGCGGTGATATGTCATCTATATAATGGCTTGTATTGCAGCTTTTGGTTTCACTGGTGAGCACATACAGATACGATGGTGACGAGACCGACACAGGCGTAGTTCGTTTGGAAGCCAAAACTCTTCACGATGCTATCAAGTCACAGACCTTCAACCACAGTGAGGTCATTCGAATCCTGAGTACCAGAAGCAAGGCCCAACTTTGCGCTACCTTTAACTATTACGAAGACGAATACGGCATTCCCATTACAAAGGTGACTACACTTAGAGTGGCATTCATACAGAACGAACTGTCTTAGGTACTGAATTGATTTGCTGATTCGTGTGCTATGACTATGACTAGGCTTTGACTTCTGAGTCTCCAAATGAATTTGCATTGGCACTACGAATGGCGATACGATGCATTGTGTCACCCCAGAAGTACTTTGCAAAGGTGAACATCCATCAAATCTACGAAAGAAGATCTCATCTTTCTCGTGTATATTCATCTCCGGCTATTTACTTGACCGGGTAATTTGAGCTGCAGGTTCTCGAGAATGCAGTCGGCAAAGCAGGTACTGATGAAGATGCACTCACTCGCGTCATCGTCATGCATGCGGAGAAGGATCTGAAGGTGATCAAAGAGATTTTCCATAAGAGAACTAATGCCACGCTCAAACATGCAGTGGGTACCGAGACTTGTGGCCATTACAATAGCTTCCTCCTTGCTTTAGTAGGGAACTAAATATGTTTATTTCAGATGATGAACTCTGACATCCTTGTTTGTTTAATTGCTGCTGTGGTGTAGAAGCATTTCACTGTTGCACTTTTCTTCAAGGTTTGAGGTTTGATTTAAGACAATGGCATTCTATCTTATCATCTGTTTGAGTCCGTTTGTTTTCGTGTCTTAATTCTAGCAATGGCTAAATCAATTCAGTGTGATTAATCTGAACTTCAGTATATCTTTTCTGATCTAAAGTTTCATGATCATTTTGAAGATTTGAATGCACCAAATTAGCTGCGCAATTTCATGAAGAATTTATCTTCATGTTTGATGCTGGATTGCGTCAACCACTTGCTTAATCCGGCCATCGACATATTCTTAGGATTAAGATTCTTTTGGTCTCATCAACATCGTAAAAGGAAGAGGAGACTCAAGACGGCTGGCTAAACGAAGTAAGATAGATAGATTACACAGTTTTTTTTTTTTGGAGAAAATAATTAAGAAGCTTCAATTACTCAAGAAACATACTTAAAGGGATTATGCGAAGAAACCATACAAAATGAAGAGAACCCAATGATTCTAGGAAAATCAATTACGAAATTGATAATAGGCAAAACATCTTTTTTTTTTGTTTTTTTTTGTCTGATTTTGCTGCCACAAGGCATCATTTTGTGTACACATCTACATGTTTTAGAATTCCCATAAATGTATTAATGATGTTATCCAAATGCAACTCGCTGTTGGTGTATTTTCATCATAGGTTAGACAAAGTTGTTCGATCATTGAGTCAATGTTTTACATATTATCTATTGGTATTGCTCTCTGATGATCTCATAATAAAATTAGATTATTTGAAGCTAGCTCCGATTAGAAAAATGATAAGATGGTAATTTCATTGAATGCAACATCTCTCTCTCTCTCTCTCTCTCTCTCTCTCTCTCTCTCTATATATATATATATATATATATATATATATATATATATTCTATTTTTTCCTAAGTTTCAAATCTTGTATTATGTCATGGTGTATTTATATTAAACCTGATCAGATATGTTTGAATTTTATATTATGTCATATTATCTAATAACAAACAAGAACGCTGGTATGCAATTCATGTGCTAAAATTCTTTGCCACTTAAAGGAGTTTTTGATGTATAAATATATGATCCATTTATGTTTGCAAATGTGATAGCGAAGATTTTCTTATCATGTTAAATTGAAAAATGGATATTAGTGTCACATGTTTTTAGTCACATTTATCTTATAAGATTCCATTATCAACTAGTATAGATATCTTGCAATCCTTTTAATTACATAATTATGATTTATAACGCATAACCCTTGAAATGTGGGGGTTGTGGTACATGAAATTTAAGATATGTTTTTCATGACAAAGTATCATGCATAAGTAAAATTATGATATATATGATGCATATATAAAATCATGAAAAATGTTTTGAGACTTTAAATTGTTAGGAAAACTATCATATGCAACATCATGAGTTTTATGTCAACTTCTTGATGTTAAATTATCCTAGAATTTTGGGGGCTTTAATTCATGTTAATGATAATATTTATGTTATTTCATATCTTCTATGATATTTATGAAAAAAATGGTAATGAATAAATTGTATGTGCAATATCATGAGCAAATTGTCAATTCATATTAAATTTTACATTTCTTATTTGTATATATGAATTTGTTTATACTTTTGTTGACATGTTTATTATTGACATTTTAAGTATGTATGTCAAACGTATTATTCATGATTACATGTTTATTATTATTATCAATCATTAAAAAATTTGTCATGATAGCCTTAATATAAGCATTAAAATAAAGGAATTATTGTCATCAAGATGATATGTTAGCCTATAATGGACCTTCCTATGACAAAAATTTAACTACTGTGATAGATTAGATCCCTCGAAGGAGATTTAATATAGTGATAATAAATTGACTGTTCGGCCAAGGAATATATTATAAAATAAAGAATTAAAAATATATTAGTGCACGAATGAATGTTTATTGTTTTAATATATGTTTATTGTTTTAATAAATTTTTATTGTTTTAATAAAGAATTAAAACTCCAAACCCTATCCGTATGAAAAATGTTTATTGTTTTAATATAGACTTTACATACATCCCTGCTTCACGTTGTTTCTTTTAGATGGAAGCGTTCAAACTTTATAAAGTACTTCATTGCATAATAGAAGCCTCGAGCAAGCATTTTGTTATTCTATTTTTATTCATTAATTATTTTAATTCTAATCTCTAAAAATTTAAAGTTTTATGAGAGATCATTGGATTTAATTTTTAAAATTAACTTTTGATGATTATATATGAAAAGACATGTGACTTGGATAAATACTTTTTAGGGTGATCTTTGGGGTATTTTTAGGCTTTATAAATAGAGTACTAAACCTCTAATTGATCTAATCTCATGAGATAATACTAATTGAATCTTGAGATGAAAATCTTGATTAATGCTATAAGTAGAGATGTGATTTCATCTTAAATAGTAATTACATGCCTTTAGGTTCTTTTTAAACTTTATCTTTATATTTGAGAATGTGAGTGCCCAATGAATTATGAGTGCATATGTGTCAGTAAAAGTCTTTA
Source organism: Musa acuminata AAA Group (assembly GCF_036884655.1). Classification (NCBI taxonomy): domain Eukaryota; kingdom Viridiplantae; phylum Streptophyta; class Magnoliopsida; order Zingiberales; family Musaceae; genus Musa; species Musa acuminata. The sequence goes on from NC_088345.1 coordinate 18,649,992, forward strand.
ATATTTTGAATATATATATATATATATATATATACATATATATATATGTATATATATATATGTTTATATATATATATGTATATATGTATATATATATATATATGTATATATATATAAATATATATGTATACATATATGTATATAATTATATAAGATTCTGAACTTTATAACGATATACATGTGAGTTGACTAATAATTTTTCAAATGAGTGAAGCAAACTGACTTAGACCGAATCAATTAATTTAATTTCTCAATTCTTTTGACATCATTTCGAAGGGTTTTTATTTTTCAGTGCGACCAAATACCAATGGATTAGTCCTTCTCAATATTTATAGGACAAAATACTTTCTTGTAGATCAGATAGCTTTTTAAGAATAACATTGCAAGATATGTCTATGAAAACCGGTGTTACATAAAAATTTAATGTGAATTTTCAAAATAATAATAAATAATAATAATAATAATAATAATAATAATAATAATAATAATAATAATAATTTGCTTTCGTAATTGCTGTATCGCTTCCCATACATAGTATGGCTGTGTGTTTCTAAGTTTTGCATCCAATAGCATTCATTAGCTTCGGGACCATGAGTTCATCATCCTCCTCTGTCCAGGGCTGAGAAGAGTTCATCATCCTCTAATATTTTCTCTGATCTATAAAAACAATCAAGCCATGCCTAAACTGAATGGAAGCAGATTTCAAGCCAGGGAAATGTGAAATTGTTACATCACACATTCCTGCAGCAAAACATGTCCTCTGAACTCACCGTGTAGACCAAATTAACAGACAATTTTGCTGAATTGCTAAACATTTCTGGAGTAATAATCTCCGCTAAAATCTTCGATCCTGTTTGTGGATGAACATGATATGATGCTTTTTCTACAGTTGAACATGGACGAACATCTCTTGGTTACAAGAAGAACAAACATTTAAAGAGGTATGTACCTTTGAACACCTTAAGACTAACAGAGGTAAAGGACTAGAAAAACAGGAAGCTCGGACGGCGGCGGCAGAGGAGGAGAAGTGTACAGAGGCTTCATAGTACGCCGACGTTGCTGGTCCTGAGTGAGCGGGCGATCTCATCGGCTACCAACACACACGACGAGATCCATCCATCGAGCGCATCCCACACCATGTACATTATGTACACGGCAAGCTCCCACGGCATCTCCATCGGCATCAGCCCATGCTTGTTCCTTCAGCCCCTTCTCTACAGATCTTGAGAACGACTAACTTTACCCTCCTCAGAAGAGCTCTTTCTCCTGTCCTTAGAAGTCAATACATACCGAGAGACAAAGGAAAAAATCAGTTAAAGAAAAATAATTCTTTTCCTTTGTGTATCAAAATAGGTAATAAATCAATCAAAAGATCAAAATTTTTAACGTGAAAAACTCAATACGAGAAAAATCATGAGACCATAGTCTACCTCAAACTTTCATTATCAATAATAATAATACAGATTTATAGTAAATCTTCTCTATAATAACCAGAGGATCACAATAACATCAAGAACATAAATCTTGGCTCAAGAATATCATATCATTATCATATAAACGAATCTCATCAAAAGAGAATTTTAGGTCTCACAAAATGGGTATAACAGAAAAGTACCTCAGGCAGGGTAAACCGTAGATCAACACCATTAGGATTATAGAACTTATTGCAAAGATTCTTTATATAAAATTTGGACCAAAACTGACAACGTTTGGCCACTGATCATCAAGTAGAAAATTCAAGATCTTAATTTTCTCTCTCTGTGCCGTCGCTTGCTGCACACGCTCGCTACTCTCTATCTCTTTCTCTCGCTCCTTTGTTGCCTATATCTCTTTTGCCTTTTAATTAATGATTTGGGTTTAATAGGCCCAATTGTCCAAGCCCACATATGGGCTGGACCCAATAATTTTTCCTCTCCAACTCATATGGTAGGCTATATCAAGCCTGTTCTTCACCTACATACTTCAAGCTTCTCCTTAGGCAAAGACTTTGTCAACATATCTGAACCATTCTTATTGGCATATACTTTTTCTAACTATAATTCTTTCATCTTAAGCACATCACGAATCCAGTGATATCTCACATCAATATGCTTGGATCTAGAATGGTATGTTGAATTCTTGGAGAGGTGAATGGTGCTCTGACTATCACAATAAATAGTATATCCTTCCTATTTCAAGCTCAATTCCCGTAGAAACTTTTTCATCCATAAAGTTTCCTTGCGAGCTTCAGTAATTGCTATGTATTCTACTTCTATGGTTGATAGAGCAACACAATTTTGTAACTTTGATTGCCAAGAGATTGCTCCCCATACAAATGTCATCAAAAACCTCGAAGTGGACTTCTTGGAATCAGTATCACTTGCCATGTCTACATCTGTGTACCCTTCTAACACAGGTTCATCACTGCCAAAATATAAACAAACCTGAAAGTACCTCTTAGACATCTTAATATCCATTTCACTACTACTCAATGTTCCTTTCCAGGATTAGAGAGAAATCGACCGACAACTCTAACTGCATGAGCTATATCTGGCCTAATACAAACCATAGTATATATCAAACTACCTACTGCAGATGAGTAAGGCACTCTGGACATTTCTTATTTTTATTTCTCACTTGTTGGACATTGTTTCGAACTAAGCTTGAAATGACCTGTAAGTAGAGAATAAACTGCTTTGGCTTTACTCATGTTGAATCTTTCAAGAACCTTTTTAATGTAAGTTTCCTGAGATAGCCAAATCTTCTTTCTCTTCCTATTACGAAGAATCTTCATGCCAAGTATTTGTTTCACCGATCCCAAGTCTATCATGTCAAAAGACTTACTTATCTCTCTTTTAAGTTTTTCAATTTTACCAGCATCATGGCCAACAATCAGCATATCATCAACATATAGCAGGAGAATAATGAAATCATCATCTGAAAATTTTTTCATAAACACACAATGATCAAATGTGGTTCTATCATACCCTTGGCCTATCATAAAGGAATCAAACTTCTTGCACCATTGTCTAGGTGTCTGTTTGAGTCCATATAAGCTTTTCCTAAGCTTACACACTAGAATTTCTTTTCCCTTGACTTTGAAACCATTTGGTTGCTCCATGTAAATTTTTTCTTCTAAGTCACCATGAAGAAATGCTATTTTCACATCAAGTTGCTCAACTTCTAAATTCAAGCGGGCAGCCAAACCAGGAACAACTCGGACAGAAGATATTTTCACCATAGGAGAAAATATTTCTTCAAAGTCAATACTTTTCTTCTGACTGAATCCTTTCACAACTAGTCATGCCTTGTATCTTTATTGTGAGCTATTATTTTCAGTCTTCAATTTGTAAACTCACTTATTCTTGAGAGCTTTCTTCTCTTTAGGCAAATTTACTAAGTCATAGGTGTGGTTCTCATGCAAAGATCTCATCTTTTCTTACATAGCTTTAACACACTCGTTCTTATGCTCATGTAGAATAGCTTCTTAGTAAGTTTCTAGCTCTCCCCCGTCAGTAAGCATAATATACTTATGTGGAGGATATTTGGTAGATGGTTATCGCTCTCTAGTAGATCTTCTCAATGAAATCTCAACTGATGGTGGAGGTGCTTGTTTAGTTGGTCCAACATCATCAACTGTAGAAGTATCATTACTGGCATTCTCACCATAATCTTCTTGTTCATCTCCCCCATGATCATCATGAACTACAGGTGAAGGAACTACACTCAAACTCCAAGGAATATAAACAAAGGTTTTTGGCTTCTCAACATTATCACCATCATCAAACAATTGATCTTCAAGAAATACAACATCTCTACTTCTAATAATCTTCTTGTTCATTAGATCTCATAATCTGTACCCAAACTCTTTATGACCATATCCCAAGAAGATACATGCTTTTGTCTTACTGTCAAGCTTGGACCTCTCATCTTTGGGAATATAAACAAATGCTTTACACCCAAAGACTCAAGTGATTATAAGATATATCTTTTCCTTTCCATACTCTCTCTGGAACATCACCTTTCAGAGGAACTAATGGAGAAAGATTTATCAAGTCAACTGTAGTTCTCATAGCCTCCCCTAAAATGACTTCGGTAACTTGGCATGGGAAAGCATACACCTAATCCTTTCTTCAATAGTTCTATTCATCTTTTTTGTCACATCGTTCTGCTGAGGAGTTTTAGGAACTGTTTTCTCAAGCTTGATTCCATGGAACCTACAATAATTCTCAAAAAGACCTCTATACTCGTCACCATTATCTGAACAAACACAATTTATCTTTCGGTCAATTTCTCTTTCAACACTAACAGAAAACTCCTTGAAAACATCGAGTACCTAGTCTTTAAATTTCAAAGCAAAAGCCCACACTTTTCTACAATGATCATCAATAAAAGTAACAAAATAAAGAGCACCTCCAAGAGTTTTAGTTTGCATAGTACAGACATCATTGTCAACTAAATCAATAACATCTGATCTTCTAGATGATGGATATGTATGAAATGTAACTCTATGTATTTTTTCAACTAAGCAATGATCATAAGATTTAAGAGATGTACCTTGCAACTCTAGTAAGAACTGCTTTCTAGCAAGAGTTTGAAGTCCCTTCTCGTTGATATGACCAAGCTTCTTGTGCCAAAGATCTATACTTTCACCTTTTTGAATTGCATTAATCTCTCCTTTTTGTAGCTTAGCTTCCATGACATAAAAAGAGTTAAGCTTCTTTCCTCTTGCCACAATTAGAGAATCTTTAGTGAATTTTCATTTTCTTTCCCCAAAATAATATGCAAAGCCCTCATCATCAAGTCTGCCTATAGATATCAAGTTAAGATGAAAATCTGGAACATGTCTTACATCTTTGAGTATCAATTTGCTCCCAATACTAGTCTCCAAGCAAATATCTTCAATACCTACAATCTTAGATGTATCATTGTTTCCTAGTTTGACATTACCAAAATCACCAACAGTGTAAGATCTAAAGAAATCACCATAAGAAGTAATATGAAATGAAGCACCAGAGTCAATTACCCAGTTACTATCCTAAGTTACAAAACTGACATAACCGTCATATTATCTTCAACAACAACTGTATTGGTCTCTTTCTCATTTTTTCTTCCTTTTATTCTGTTCTCGCTTCCAAAACCTACACTCTTTCTTCATGTGACCTCGTCTATTACAGTGAAAATATTTTATATCTCTTTTAGACGTGGATCTTCCTCTATAACCATGTGGATTTCTACTATGATTTCTTCCACGTCTTTTTTGTTTTTCAGTAACAAATGCACCAAAAGAAGATTCACCATGTTCTTTCCTTCTAGCATCTTTATTTAGCAAACTGTCTTTAATCATATCTATAGTTAGAGTCTCCTGTGGCGTGGAGTTACAAATTGTCACCACATATGTTTCCCAACTTTCTAGTAAAGAACTGAGAAGTAATAATCCTTGCATCTCATCATCTATATTCATTTTCATAGCAACAAGCTTTTTTACAAGACTCTAAAATAGGCTTATATGCTCAACAATATTACCACTATCTTTATACTTCAAATTTACGAGCCTTTAGAGGAGAGAAATTATATTTCCCACTATCTTTTTCGCAAAGAGATTTTTTAACATTTGCCAAATAACATCAACTCTGGCTTTATCTGAAATATACTCATGCAAGTTTATATCTATCCATATTCTAATATAGGCAATAGCTTTTCTATATTGAACTTCTCATTCTTCATCGTCCATAGTAGAAGGTTTATCTTTAACTTTGATAGGCTTATACAAATCTTTGCAATAGAGTAAATCTTCCATCATATGCTTCCAAGTGGAATAATTTGATGAGTTTAATTTAATCATACTATCTAACTACTTCATCTCAATCATATAAGAAAAACTAGCACCAAAAAACCTGTTGCTTTGATACTACTTGTTGAGAAAAACTTGTTAAAGCGGAATAATTATTTTCCCTCTTTGTGTATTAAAATGGGTTCCTCATCAAAATACCAACTTGATATCAAAATACAAATATCAATCAGTACAACATAAACAATAGAGCAATAAATCAATCACATAGTGAGATCAATTTTTTTAATGTGGAAAACCAAATGTGAAAAAAATCACGGGACCGTAGTCCACCTCAAACTTCCACTATCAATAGTAATGATATCAAGTTTACAGTAAATCTTTTCTAGAATAACCAGAGGATCATAATAACATCAAAAACATAGATTTTGGCTCAAGAATAATATATCATCATTATATAAACGAATCTCACAAAAGAGAATTCTATGTCTCACAAAGTGGGTATAGCAGGAAAGTACCTCAAAGAGAGTAAACTGTAGATCAACATTGTTAGAATTGTAAAGTTTGCTGCAAAGATTCTCCGTATAAAATTTAGATCAAAACTGACAACGTTTGACCACTGATCGTCAAGTAGAAAATATCTTAATTTTCTCTTTCCTTTTTTCTCTATGTATTTTTCTCTGTATGTGCCGTCGTCGCTCGTTACTCTCTCTCTCTCCCTCACCTTTACTATCCTATATCTCTTTTATCTTTTAATTAATGATTTAAACTAAATAGACTTAATTATCCAAGCCCACATATGGGCTGGACCCAATACAAACACCACAAAAAACAAATTCTTAATGAAGAATATGTCCTGTCGCCAATAAATAGTAGACTTATTTCTATGTTCTATTGGAGAGAAAAATTGGAAGTCGATGGAAGACAAAAAAAGAAAAAGAAAAAGCAAAGTGGATATTTATTAGACGATGACTTAGTTATGGATATCCTTCGAAAGGGCGAAGGGAAGAGAGTGCCTAATACGCCTTCTCGATTGTATCTTGGTCTTCAGAAGACGTTGTTTTTATCGTCTTTGACACAACACATAAGGTGAGAGAGGGACACTCAAAATGAATATTCATGAATAACATCATTGGATCTTGATCCAAATAATCGATAGTAGATATCTTTCAAGATGTCCATATTTATGTGCCTCCATAAGACGACAAACTTTGGACTATTTTGACATATGAAATGTTTCAAATAAATTATGTATGCTTACATACTTTTTTACTATAGTCCATAAATTAATAATAGAGTTAACCTTATCAACATCATCACGGTACGGATGACAGAGATGAAGAAGGAATCTTTCTCAAAATCACTTTCTTAAAATAATTTATGGATGTTTGATTCTAATGAACCATAACCCAGAGTTGAAAATGATAAAATCAAAAAGCCTACTTATTTTTTGATGTATTTTAAAAAATATATTTAAAATTTTTAATATTTTTTTTTATTTTAAAATTATTAAATATTATTATTTTTGGATGAATATTCGAAAAAAACTTATAACTTTGGGTTGTTTTTCTATCGCACTCAATTGTATGAAAAGAGCATTTTACTTGTACTATTAAAATATTTCTTCCATTTTGCCTTTGATCAGCCAACCCAACGACCCTTGCCTTCAGTGGAAATACTCGTCAAGGGTTGCAAGGGAGATGGGCCTTAGAGTTGCAACAAGACGATGAGGCCCTTAGGTGAGCGAGGGAGTTGGCTAACCCTCATGCAAGGGCCATAGGTGGAGGGGGCTGACCCTGTCCGATGGGCCCTTGCATGAGGGCTACAGGCAATGATGAGACAACGAGGCTTGGTGGGTGGGGCCTCACACGAGAGTTGCAAGTGGGGGGGGGGGGGATGGGTAGCTCCATGCTATAAAGGGTGACGGCGAGAGGCCCATGGGTGAGTCCTCGTGCGAGGGAGGTAATCAGCTCTCATGCAAGAACTACAAATAGAAGAGGGTGGTCCCACACGGTGGAGGGTGGGCAATGGACCGTCATGCAAGGGCTGCAGGTGATGACGAGTTCTCATACGAGGGCTACGAGCAATAGTAGAATGGTAAGGACTAATGAAAGGGGCGATAGAGGTCGAAAAGGGTAAAATGATTATTTAGAAAATAAAGGTGCTCGGTGGGAAAAACCTAAAGCTATGAGCCTTTTACATTTTTTTGTATAATACCTAAAATGTTTTTTTTTTAATGGATTGGTCGTGAATCAATCTAGTTATAGTATTTTTATACTATGTTATAGTGCATTCTCTAATGTAGTATCAAAATATTATATCATAGTGTTTTTTATAAATTTTATAAAGATATTATAATTATAGCATTTTATATCATATTATAGTATTTTTAATAATATTAGGAAAGTACTATAACATAAGATTTTATTTTTTTAATAATACTAAAAATATTATACTTTAATATAAAATAATATAATATTTTTATACTCATTTTTACTATATTATAGTTATTTTTTGATATTATTAAAAAAATTATACATAATGTAAAAACATTGCAACTGAATTTGCTCATCCTATGGATCGATTCATAAGAAAAATAAGTAAATAAAAATAAATAATTAGAGTTATTTTAGATATAAATAAAAAATTATTAAAAAAATTTCAAAATAAGGTACTAAAACTCAAAAAAATTAGAAACTCATTTTTTTTCATTCAAGAACGGGAAGCAAACAAAGAAATATCCCATCTCAGAGATTGCCAACTGTGTTCCCTGCCGTAATTCTATCCAAAGCAACCGAACGAGAGCGAGAGAAAGAGAGAGAGAGAGAGAGAGAGAGAGAGAGTCCAAAAATATCCAACAATGACGATGACAGATCTCATTGTCTGCATTCGTATATATAGTTTCTACATGCACCTCAGAGACAATTGCAATTGGTTTGCGATCAAGACGTGTTGCCCTTTTATATCCTCGGTGTGGATAAGGTATGGATAAGCATTAAAGTTTGATGGTGGTCCGTGTATGCTATAGTAGTTGCATGTCAGCATGGAAACTTCAGTGCACTTGTGATACGTTAGGAGAGGCTTTCATAATATAGAAGTTGGATCCAAAAGGGCATGAGATATCTATAATTTGATCTCTTTAGTCGAGTGTTAAGCAGCTTATGGATGACACCGTCGTCAAAGAAATGAAGGACACTTTGGAAATTTTAAAGGATTATATTTATGATAATATTATTATTTATATTTTCATTATTTATATTTTTATTTTTTTAAAAATAATATTTCTAAATTACTCCTTTCTAATTGTTAATATTTTTATTTTCTCTTTCTTTTGCTTCTACTTTCTAATTATTTTTTCGTTCTACTTAGGGGTACTAAGGGAGATCGAAACACATCGATGAGGACGAAATAAAAGATTATGAAGAAAAAGATAAAATCGATGATAAGATGGCTATAAATAATAAAATAATATTTTTTTTAAAAAAAATGGTTATCTAGTAAGAGATTGTCAATAGTAAAGAAGGGGCTATAAATGATAAATTTCTTGTATTTACCTTCAATCATAAACAATAAACTCAGTGTCCTTATTGAAAAATCCATATTAATTGGTGGACCATATTGTACCATATTTCCATTGTGAACCATCATAAATTGCTTTGGTCTACTGATTCCTTCTCTAATCAGTTGCACTACTCTCTTTAGAAGATTTTTATGGGGATAGGTCTGACGTAGTTAAAGGAGTTCTTTACTATGAAATCTTAATCCGATTGGTCTTATCAAAAGTTCTGAGATATGGATCTACTGTAGAATTTAACACAAAAGCTATGAAATTATTTTAATAATTCTATTTTTTCTGCTTTCTCCATATTTCAGGTTAATATATCTTAAGAAACTTAACATTCCTAGGGATATTGATTATAGACATATAGCTCTATGTTAAACTCATATTACCGTAATACTATATTCATTGATGGGTCTGTGTTAAACTCATATAGCTCTATGTTAAACTCATATTATGGCCCTATGTTAAACTTAACTAGTCGTCGTAGCTTCTTAGAAGAGTAATCTATATTTATCGATGGGAAGAACATTCGTGACAATACTATTATGGCAGTTAAATTAAACCATTGTATGACAAAATTTTTGGAAGATAATCCTCTTATTTTTATTAAATCTTGAAATTGCAAAAAACATAAGATCATATGTTTTAGACTTTCATCTCAAAATCATGAGCTTTTCTTTAAGTTTTTTATTATTATGATCGTAACGACACTAAGAGTGGGTGTGTGAATTAGTGCTTTCGAGAAGTTGTAATTTAAAAATTCATTCGATGAAAACCAATATCAAAAGTATGCTTGATTTAGAGTAATGAATAAGTGTAATAAGTAATTAAATCAGAAAGAAATAGTAATGAAGAGCATAAAAGGAAATACATATGGTTTGATCATTGCGACCTACGTCCACTCTTGATTCCTCCTCCGTTGAGGCCATCAACTTTCACTAACGATCTTCTTTCAATAGGCGAAAATCAATCACCCTTATTACAACTCTTTTTACTTTTTATAAGTTTTGGAGAGAACTTTTACAAGTCTCACACATTAAACTTTAAAGAGGATGAGGGGAACATTTAATACTTTTCAAGATTTTACAACTTAGAATCACAAACCTTTTCGTTCACTTTTTTTACTATCAAGCAAAAATAAGTGGGGTATTTAAAGACCCTAAATGACTTAACAAATAGAGTTAAAAATTCTCATCCCTAAGTTTTCGAGGTCCTGACGGTACTACCGCTAGTGTTGGGCGGTACCGTCGCCTATAGCACTGAGCACTAGTGGTATCACCACTCAATTTGGGTAGTACTACCACCTGACACCCTAAAAGACGGTGTACTAGCAATACTATTGAAAAATCTAGGACTGTTGAACCTTGAATTTTGATGATAAAATCAATTGATAAAGTTATAATCTAATGTGTGTTTGAGTGACGTAGGATTAACCGCAATCAAGGAAAGGTAATTCGATTAAAGTAGGAAGAATCAGACATTGGGCTGGAGTGGAACATGTTAGAAAACTAAACGTCGGGCCAAAGAACTAGTTGACATGCCAGAAGGACTTTGTGCCATAAGTTCGGGTATTGAGTCGAAGGATCGAATATTACGCCAAGGAGATCAAAAGTTACGGGAGTCAACATGTCAATTAGACAATACACTGAAAGAGAGGACGATGCACCAAAGGATCGGACGAAGTGTCAAATGAATTAATGACATGTCGAACAACATAGGATTCATGATTGTAATTGTGTATCTAGATTACATTAGTTTAGGTCTAATTGAGTTAGTTTTAGGGTGAAAACAATGCCAACTCAATTAGAGGCCAATTGGGCCTAAATCAAGGCTGAATTGAGCATATTGTTTAGTTCATTCAGTGACCTATAGTAGGGTCTAGCAACGATACCACCTAGACTGGGCGATGGTACTGCCCAATGTCAGTGTCAGACTGGGTGGTGGTACCGCCCAGTGTCAGAATGACAGGTGGTGGTACCGCCAATTGTTAGTCTGGCAGGTAGTGGTACTGCCAGTACACTAAAGACCCAAGATGAGATAGTTTAAGCTCAAAATTTGAATCCATTTGGGGCCTATAAATACTCCACTCATCTCTGCTCGATTTAAGCATAAAATTGAGTAGAAAAGAGGGAAAGAATACTTGAGAAAATTTGGAAACTCTATTAGGATTTAGAGTCTCTTCCTCATAGAGTTAGAAGTTTTCTAAGGAAGGAGTTAGGTCTAAAAGAGAGGTGTAAAGGTTCTCTCCTGAGCCTGTGAAAAGGAGAAAGAGTTGTAAGAGTAGTTGATCTTCGTCCGTTGAAAGAAGATCGGTAGTGGAAGCCAATGGCCTTGAGTAAAGAGGAATCGAGAGTGGATATAGGTCACAATGATCGAACCACCATAAAATTAGTGTGCCTCCCTTTCTCTGCTTGTTTACTTATTTTGCAATTGCTTTACCTGCTCATTACAACTCTTGTAAATGTTTTAAGTTTAAACATCTTTTCGATATCAGTTTTCATCGAACGAGAATTTTTAAACCGACGTGTTTTTATATAAGTACTAATTCCCCCCCCCCCCTTCAGTGTCGATTTCGATCCTAACAGTTAGTATCAGAGCTAAGTTTTTCTCATTTGGTTTAACACTCAAGAGAAATGGTTTTTTCTAGCAATCAAGAGGGTCTTTCTATCATTCGACCTCCTATGTTCAAGGGGCGAACTACACTTATTGGAAAACTCGAATGAGAGTTTTCTTACTTTCTATAGATTTGAATTTATGGAATATTATCGAAATTTATTTTCAAAAATCTTCTAATCCAATGAACAAATGGAATGATTTGGAGAAGAAAACTATTTTTTTGAATGTTAGAGCTATGAATGCTCTATTTTATGCTTTGAATAAAAATAAGTTTAAATCATATTTCTTTATGCGAAACTGCATATGAGATTTGGTGCACACTAGAAGTAACTCATGAAAGCATGAATAGAGTAAAAGAATCTAAGATAAATCTTTTGATATATGATTTTGAACTATTTCTAATGAAGCCAACCAAAACCATTGTTGACATGTACACTTGTTTTACGGATATCGTCAATGGCTTGAAAGCTCTTGGAAAATAATTTTCAAGTCTTGAACTTATTAATAAAGTTTTATAATCTCTTTCTAAAAATTAGGATTTGAAAGTAACTGCAATACAAGAGGCAAGGGATTTAAACAAGTTTCTACTTGAAGAATTTATCAAGTCTTTAATGACCTATGAAATGACTTTTATTAAATATGATGAATATGAGAACTACCTTCCAAAGAACAAGAAGGATTTGTTACTTCGAACAATAGATTTTTTGACAAAAAAACTTACAGTTCATGAAAAAGACTAATTCTAAAACAAACTTAAAAATTACACAACTTGCTATAAATTGAAGAAGCTACCAAAAAAAAAGAAAGCACTCAATGCAACATAGGACGAATCGAGTACATCCGAAGATGAGAAGCAAACCATCAAAGGCGAGGTATCGAACTGCATCTTAATGGCTTTCAACGATGAGGTAAATGACTCAACCGAAACTCCTTTACCTTACAATGAATTGTTTGATGCTTTCCATGATTTATTTGATGAATTTAAATTAGTTAGTCAAAATTATAAATTTTTAAAAAAGGATTATATTTCTCTTTCTAATGAATTTAAAAAATTAAAAAATGAGCATGATAATTTTATGTTAACTCCATACACTAAATGTAAAGAATTAGATTCAAGTAAAAAGAAAAAATTGTTATTACAACAAACGTTAGATAAATTTAAAATTGATAACAATTTTTTAAATATGATTCTTGCTAATAAGAGTCAAGTTCATAGAAAGGAAGGAATCGACTTTGTAAGTAACTACACTCAACAAAAGCCAACTACTTTTATTAAAAGACCCATATTGCATGTTACCCCTAAGGTTGAGTGAAATTTTTGTAGTAGATATGGTCATTTTACATATAAATGTCCATTTAAAATGTATGGCTCACATAAGTTGGTTTGGGTTCCTAAAAGAACCATGAATGACTTAATGTCAAAAGCTAAGAATGATAGATCAAACCATGAGGGACCCAAAGCTAACTAGGTACCTAGAACAAACACACCCTTCTTGTAGACTTCTCTAAAATTGAAAGTTAGGAGCAAAGATAAAATCTTGATTGTGGATGCTCATGGCTTATGACCGGAGATCCAACACACTTCACAAAGCTCGCTAGCCGAAACAAAATAATTTTGATTGAAAATACTTTATGTTTAATGAAATCTTGCTTGATGATTTAATGATTTGATGATGATTTGAATTAATGATGATTTTTTTAATGTTATACTATTGATCTTTGTTGTGATGAACTTTGCTTTTTCGATTTTAAACGATGATGCATGTTTATTTACCATAAAAAACAAAGGTATGCTTGCATGAAATAAATAACATAAATTGAAACACATAAAAAGGGAATGCATTTTTCTTGAAAATTTTTCTATCTTATCGATTTTTCAATAAGAGATTGATGAATTTATGTTATTTTATGAATCTCTTGAACTATGAAAGTGATTTTGATAATTTAAATTTGAATGACTTTTTTCCAAATATTTCACTTGATACTTTAGATTTGTTCTAAATGAATCAAGATCTTTTATCTCCTATATTTCTTTTTCACTATTTACAAAAGGAGAAGTATCTAAATGAATCATGATTTTTATTTTGAATTATAGGAATTATAACTTGAAATTCTTAATATATAAATCATAATCTTGATAGCTTAAGATTTCTTATATATGAATCAAGATCTTTTATTCTCCTATGTTCCTTTTTGCTATTTAGTAAAGAAAATATCTTTTTCGGAATTTATGACTTAAGATTTCCCTTACTATTCGGTCTCCTAATATTTCTTTTCATTTTTTTTAAAGGATATCAAAATGAATCATGACTTTTGGTATTCACATGATTTTTGATATTATATCTTTATTGATATTATTTTCATTATATATAATTCTTTTGTTTTTATGGTTATATACCTTATGTGATGCTTAGAGAATTGATGTAAAGGGAAATGAATTGTATTATTCCCCTCTTCTTCTTTCTTATAATGATAAAGGAGAAAGAAAATCTCAACAGAACCAAAGTACTAACTTGAATGTTAAATTTAGGTAAATTGTTAAATATCCCAAATGCATAAATTCTTCTTATATATTTTTCGGATCATGATATTGATTTCTCGATTTTTATGACTTAGTTTTCTTTTTGAATTAATATTGTTTCCTATCATTCCTTCTATTTATAAAAGAAGAGATTTTTCAAAAATGATACATAGTCTTTTGGTATTTATGACTTGATCTTTTTTTATGATTGAAATATTGATATAAATTTATCTTTGTTATTTATCTTTATCATGATTTAAAAATTGATGTAAAGGGAAAAGAATTATAATATTTTATTATTCCATTCTTTTTGACAATAACAAAGGAGGGGGAAGTATTACTAGCTTACACATTTCAAAGAGAAAAAAACTTACTATCTTGCATATTTCAAGGAGAAAAACTTACTAGCTCAAAAGAGAAGCAAAGTTTGCTAGCTTGCACATTTCAAGAAGATGCAAAAACATGTTAACTTGCACATCTCAAAATATGCAAAAAAAATTTGCTAACTTTCATATCTGAAAAACTTGCTAGCTTATATGTTCAAAACTTGCTACCTTACTAGCTTGCATATTTCAAAATTTTGCTAGTTGCACTTTTCTTCTTTTTATTCATGACAAAGGAGAAGTTATGATGATGATATGAAATTATGCATGAAATACTCATGATATGATGATGCAAACAATGAGAAGTTATGATGATCATATATGGTAGGATGTAATATACTTTGATATTTTGATACCATGATGATTTGGAATGATGCATGCAATACTTATGATTTTATGATACATGCAATGATATGAAATTCAATGCTTATCATTTTATGAAATTTAAACTTTATTTCAATATAGCATATTGATAGGGGGAGTTTAGTTTAAACTCCATCATCAATTGGTTGTCATCATAAAAAATGGGGAGATTCAACGTTGAATCTTGGATTTTGTTGATGAACTCAATTGATGAAGTTATGATCTAATGTGTGTTTGAGTGACGTAGGACTAACCTCAATCAAGGAAAGACAATTTGGTTAAAGTAGGAAGAATCAGACGTTGAGCCGAAATGGAACATATTAGAAGATTAGATGTTGGGCCAAAGAACTAGTCGACGTGCTGGAAGGATTTTGTGACATAAGTTCGGGCATTAGGTCGAAGGATCGGACATTGCACCAAGGATGATGTGTCGATTGGGCAATACGTCGAAAGAAAGTATGATGCGCCGAAGGATCAGACGAAGTACCGGATGAACCAATGACATGCCGGACAACATAGGATTCATGCTCATAATTGTGTGCTTAGATCGAGTTAGTTTAGATCTAATTGAGTCAGTTTTGGGTGAAAATAATGCCAACTCAATTAGGGGCCAATTGGGCTTGAATTAGGGCTAAATTGGGCCTATTGTTTGGCCTATTCAATTACCTATAGCAAGGTCTGGCGGTGGTATCGCCTAGAAACAATCTTCGAAACTATATTAGGCGGTGGTACCGCTAGACTGGGCGGTGGTACCACTCAGTTGCTAATCATGGGTGTCTTGCAAGCCAATCACATGAGTGATGGCACGTATGACTTGACACGTAGTTTTATTATTTATTATTATTATTTGATATTTTATCACTTTATATTGATTGTTGCATATACATATGTATATATTATGATGTTCTTGGATCTGCGCAATGAGAATTGGATCGTGACGAGATCACGATAATGAGACTGATTCACCTTTAAACATAGACCTTAAATAATCCCGATCATAGGTTACTCAAGAGGGACATTGAGATAACCAGATAGATTAGTGTGCTGTATACCCATCCATATGATAGATGTTGCTGGTATCATAGCTGCTCATGTGGGGACACTAGGGATACAATACAGTGCTCATTGGAGAATGAGTTCACTAATTGATCCGCTTACGGAATGTTGGATGGTTGATGATGCCTTATTGTCAGACAACGATTCTATAGTCCTAGTGGTGTATCTGGTCCTTAGACTTAAGACACCAAGGATGTCCTGTATGAGTACTTCATTCTTTGATACCAGACTTATAAGTCTGGAGGTTTCAGATCCAGCACAATCGGTCATCGGAAGTGGTAGCCAACCTTATGAGGACTATTGAGTATCGATAAAGGATCATCCACTCTCGGTATTATGAGAGGAATGTCACATGTGTTCTTGCTCAAACAAATCCCTAGCTATGGTCATTGGGATTGAGAGAGAAAGAGTTCTCCAAGAAAATCTGATTAGAGCAAGACTCGAGTAGAAACCGTATGGGTCTGACAACACCATGCCCAATATACGATCTCTGGAATATTAGACTGATAAGGGACGATAGGTAACGGTAATTGAGGACAGATATATCTAATGAATTAGATTCACTTGTATCATCTGGTGATTGCGGCGTAGTGGCCTAGTACGTACGTAGTCGATGAGTCGAGTGAATTATTATGGAGATAATAATTCATTGAGCCAGAAGGTGTTCTGATAGGTATGACTCACGGCTAGCTCAATATTGGGCCTAAAGGGTTACACACATATGACAGGTGTTGCGATGAGTAGAGGTTCAGATATAAGATATCCGCCAGAGCCCCTATCTTATTGGATATCCAATAAGCCCTTGAATTATTGGTTCCTATGGATGAGATCCAATAAGAGTCAATGAGAGATTATTGGATAGAGATCCACTGATCTAAAAGGCTTGGGTAGTTGGATAGAGATCCAATACCCAATAGGACATGATCCATTAGGGTCAAATTGATAGGAGACCTCTATAAATAGGAGGGAACTAATGGTTTATAGGTTGAGAGTCTTTTTGGGTTGCCTCTCCTATTCTCCTCCCCTTCACCTCCTCAGATAACAGGCTTGGAGTTTGAGGAGCATCGTCTCAGCCCTACTGTGTAGATCACCGCTAGAGAGGAGGACACTTGACCTCCTTTACCTTCTCTTAGAGATCTGTAGGCATTCAAGGATATACAATCTCCCTAGATAACACAATCTTTCATTTATGTAGTTTTAAGTTTCGTGGTTTTTTCGCACCAATCTTCGCATGACGATGAACATATCTTTTGGAAAATTAGGGGTTTTATTTTTATGTTCTTCCACTACGCATATGATGCCCCCTAAGATTCCCAACAATGGTATCAAAGCCAGGTTGTTCATGTGAAAGACTGGTTTTGAACTGAATGTGTTGTATTTCGGAGAAGTTTTTGACGTCAAAATCGTTGACGCAAAAACGAGAAAGGGCATCAATTGTTGCTACCCTTGCTGTCCTTGTAGATGGCAGTTTGCTGCCATCTACGTGCGTGTAGCCGCAAGGGTGGCAACCCAAGCAAGCAGCATAGCGACGGCGCATGCGCAGGCTTGCGGTCGACGGGGGGTTGGCCCGTCGGCGACCTGCCCATAGGGGCGAGCCGCGTACGGGCGGCCTGCCCGCAAGAGCGGCATAGCTCTTGCAAGAGGGGGCATTGCCCGCAGGCACAAACCCTGTGGGCACTGCACTCGCGGGCACAACACCCACGGGGGCAGCGCCACCAACAGGGGCACCCGCCCATGGGCAGCACGGGCAGTGCTCGCCCCCCATAGTAGAGCGCCACTGTAGGTAGGGTGGCGGCAGCTGCAGCAAGTAGCAGGGATGGAGAGTGTTAGGGTTTTTGGTAAAAAGATAATTTTACCCTTATGAATTTGAGAAATTTTAATTTTATCCTCTTATCTAAATTATAAAAATGCCCCTCATAATTTAAAAAATTCCCTACATGTTCTTAATTTCAAAAAATATTAATTAATTAAAAGTTTAATTGATTATTATTATTATTATTATTATTATTATTATTATTATTATTATTATTATTATTATTATTATTATCTAGTAATGCTACATAATAATATTTACATGTGATGTATGATATGTGGACGGATGATCATGGACTGTGTGATCTGTGCGTACTTGTGATTATTATTATTGGGGCCTACGAGCCTCTATTTTATTTCTTGTTTATTGTTAAGCTTGCGTGTCTATGATTAAGTTGTAATCATACGATGAGACACAGGAGGAGCGTGGAAGCGATAGCAGGACCCACGATGCTGAGATGAATGATCGCGATGCATAGAGATGCGTCGAGATGCTGACGGAACCGACGAGGACGAGATGAATGATCACAGGGCATGGAGATGCACCACTTCACACATAGATCTTGATGTGAGTGATTAAGCCCACTAGCTCGGGCCTGATCACATTAGGTTGTGGTCCATGATCATCTAGTGTGATTACTCATGTGATGTGTGATTGTGTTAGAACCCTAGTAGATTCTAAGCTTCGGGTTACATCTCTTTAGGGGATTGGCCTCCTTGGAACTCTATAGGGGTTCCTTCCTCTAAGTTTCTACTCAAAGGCTGCTAAAAAGATTCATCTATTGCTTATCAAAAGAGGATAAATACATGACTATTTATAGGGCTTCTAAACCCCAACTCCTAATAGGACTCCTACTTAAGACTCCTGCTTCTAACCAATTCCTAATAATACTCCTATTTTAAGAAGCAACCTCACAACTAACCCTAACCATAGCCGGCCTCTTAACCTCTTTAATAGGGGTCGGCTAGGTAGGTTTTACATGAATGCCCCTTTCAATAAAATTCTATCAGGACTCTCCTAGCTAGAGTCCTAACAGACCTGCCATTTTCAAATCAGCCTTGTCCTCGAGGTTGACGATCCATGAATTCTAGAAATTGTTGAATCTCGTATTTTGATGATGAAACTACTTGATATATGTTTATGATTTAATCTGCGTTTTGAGTGACGCAGGATGCTTCGATCAGGATGAGACAATTAAAGCAGGAAAATCATATTGTGCCGAAGGAACATGTCAGAAGATTGGACGTCGGGCCGGTGGATCGGTCGACGTATCGACAGAAGGCTTCGGGCCGTGGACTCGGGCATCGGGCCAAGAAGAGCGGGTATTGTGCCAAGGATATCGGAGTTGCGGAGTCAACTGGCCGATTGGGCAATAGGCTGCAGAAGAGGACGATGCGCCGAAGAATCGGACGAAGCGTCGAGGGACTAATGACATGTCGGACAACTTGGTTAATTGCTTAGGATTAATTGTCTCAATCGAAGTTTTGTTTTTGTTGTGCAGGATTAACTATGATAACGATGAAGACATAAAGCGAAACAAAGTGTCGGAGTCAAGCGCGAATGATTTGTTGCGAGTTCGAGAGTTCGACGGAAGTCCGAAGGTTCGTCGGGAATGCTACCGGAACTAGCCGAGAATGAGTTGGGAGCTTGCCGAAGGGTTTTTCGGAAGCTCGCCGGAAGGTTCGTTGGAAGTTCGCAGAGCTCGCCGAGAAAGATCGGAGCTTGCCGACGAAGCTCGTTGAAACTCGCTAAGATCAAATCGTGAAGTCTAGGAGCTTGCCGGGAGTCCGCAGAATGGTTTCCGAGAGTTCATCGGAAGACCGCCGGAAGTTTGCCGGAAGCTCGCCAGAAGAAGTCTTGACTTGCGGACTTTGTAATAGCTTAGAAAATGTCTTTAAATTCATAGTTAGCACGTTAATTAGGGTTAGGATTAGGAGTTAATCCTATAACCCAAGTAGGGGCCAATATACCCCACCCATTCAGCACTGAATGGACACAGCTCTACACCGAATTCTTGATCTTTTCAGTGATTCTAAGAGCTCAAATTTGTGTAAAGTCCAAAAGTTCTCCTCTTTTCTGTTCTTCAAGTCTTGAGTTGTAAAGAGAGGAGAGAAAGGATCTGTAAGGGTTGTCTCCTGAGCCCGTCAAAAGGAGAGAAACTATAAAAGGGCAGTTGGCCTTCGCCCATTGAAGGAAGGCAGCTAGTTGACATCGGTGACCTCGTCGGAGGAGGAAGCCAAAAGTGGAGTAGGTCAAGACTGACCGAACCACTCTAAATCTCTGGTTTGCTTTTATTTCGAATACCTTATCATTACTGCAAACCTCCTACATAACTACGGCTCTTTGCGCCTTTACGAACAAGTTTCTAAGTTCTAATCTTTCCCAATCTGGATTCAGACGTCAATAGGTGTTTTCGTACGATCTTTACATTGCAGCTTACATTTACGTCTTGAATCTGTTTATAACTGTGAACTGTCTTCTGCGCTTTTACGAACGAGTTTCCTTGCAGTTTACATTTACATTTTGATTCTATTTATAACTGCAAACTGTCTTTTGTAATTTTACGAACGAGTTTCAACATTTAGACGTAAAACTGCATTTAGACGTAAATCGGCTTTCCTCGCACAATCATCAGATTTCAGTTTACATTTACATCTTGATTTCAACTGCATATTGCCTTCTGCGAGTATACAAACGAGTTTCAAAGTTCATACGTAAATCTGCGTTTAAGACGTAAATCTACGTTTAGACGTAAATCTGCGTTTAGACGTAAATCTGCGTTTAGACGTAAATCTTCGTTTAGACGTAAATCTACTTTTTGCAGATTACTTTTTGAGCTGTACAATAGCAGCACATTGTCTTTATACTTCTGCTTAAACTACGCTTAGACGCAAACTGTGTTTAGACGCAAACTGCGCTTAGATGCAATCTGTGCTTAGACGCAAACTGCGCTTAGACGCAATCTGAGTTTAGATGCAATCTGCATTTAGACGCAAACTGCGTTTAGACGCTAACTGTGTTTAAACGTAAACTGCACTTAATCATAAGTAATCTTAGAATCGGCTTTTGCATCAAAATAGTTTTTATTGAACGAACGCAACTTTCGTTTTTAATCGCTGAAAGATTTCCGCTGCACTAATTCACCCCCCCCTCTTAGTGCTCTCGATCCTAACAATTGGTATAAGAGCGGGGTATTTCTCATTTTGGATTTACACCCGAGAGAAATGGCTCTTCAAGAGGGCTTGTCGGTCTTTCGTCCACCGTTCTTTAACGGATTGGACTACACTTATTGGAAAACTCGAATGAGAGTTTTCTTGATTTCTCTAAATCTGGATTTATGGAATATCGTTGAAAACGGTTTTCAACTTCCCTCTAAACCGATGAACGAATGGTCGGATTTGGAAAAAAAGTATTTTTCTTTCAACGCAAAGGCTATGAATGCCTTATTTTGCGCTTTAAACAAAAATGAGTTCAATCGGATTTCCACGTGCGAAACGGCTTTTGACATTTGGCGAACACTTGAAATCATGCACGAGGGAACTAGTAGAGTCAAAGACTCGAAAGTTAACTTTTTATTGCATGATTTCGAGCTTTTTCAAATGCAACCAAGCGAGACTATAGGCCACATGTACACCCGTTTCACGGATGTCGTCAATAGTTTAAGAGCTCTTGGAAAATGTTTTTCGGATTTTGAACTCGTAAACAAAATTTTGCGTTCTCTTTCTAAAAAGTGGGATTCAAAAGTAACTGTAATACAAGAAGCTAAAAATCTAAACAACTTACCACTTGAAGAACTAATTGGTTCATTGATGACATATGAAATGGTGCACAATGCACATGATGAACATGTTGAACACAATCACCTTCCAAAGAACAGGAAGGATTTGGAACTCTGGACAAATGAATGCCACTTGAGCGATGACTCAAGTGATGAGGACAATGATGAACAAACCAACCTTCCAAAGAACAGGAAGGATTTGGGACATAGAACATTTGAAGACCACTCGAGCATAAGCTCAAGTGATGGTGAACTTAAACTACAAATGAAATGAAAATTAAAAAGCAAAAAGAATTGAACTACTTGCTTTAAACGCAAGAAGAAGAACAAAAATTGGGATGAATCGAGCTCCTCCGAAGAAGAGAAAGTCAACAAAAGTAAGGCGGCAAACTACGCCTTAACAGCCTACAATGATGAGGTAATCAAAATCCCCCTAATTTATTTTGAAATTACTTGATGCTTTCATGATGTATTTTTCTCTTTTAGTTTAGAATTAATTTTCTTAAAAATTACATGTTTAAAAAAAAAAAATTACTATGATCATACTAAGTAATTTCGAAAATGATAATATTGCATATTTTATGATAAACAAATAAAATGATCTTGATTGAAAATATGAAATCATGGTTAAGAAGTAATAATGTGTATTAAGTTGATTTCCATTGTTATTTCTCGATTTTGATTAAAGATCATGTTTGATTTGAAGAAATGCATAATGATGAAATTAAATATTTTGATTAACAATTTTATGCATGAGATTTTAAGCCGATGATAAGCATGTGTTATTCTCATGAGTATATTTGAAAAACTATGGCAAAAATATGCTCGAATGCATGAACGTGTTAAGATTATTTTTCGGACATTCTTGATTCAATGTTCAAAACACTTAATTGCCATGATGATTTTACACTATAACATGTTGGAAATTATATTTTTTGGATACATCAATTTTTATGATCATGAGCATGTTTTATCTTCATAATTGAACTTGAAAATCTATAGCAAAATCTTATCCGAATGCATGAAAGTACTAATTTCATTTTCGGATTCACTTAACAATTGGTATCTTAACAATCGGATTTTCTCATACACTTATGAAAAATATTTTTCTAAAATGGATTTGATGAAATGATTCCTGCTTATAAATTCCATCTCGAAATATGAATGATAGTGTTTTTGCTAAAGAAAATAATTATTAAAATCATGATCTTGATAATTATAACATGAAGCTCTTTATAAATCAAGATCGTTCATTATGCTCCCTACATGTATCAAAAAGGAGTTCTTCAAATGAAATGCAACTTGTCTTTTGATTTCTTAGAATTCAATGAAGTGTCATATTGATATCTTGAAACTTGAAATATTTTAAAATGTGATCTTGATACGAATGTTTCAAGTTGCCCTTTGTACTATATCTTTTCAAATGAATCATGAGCCTTGATATCATATATTTCATAATACAGAAATAACAAGATTTCTTCGCCTTGTATGTCTTGTGTGATGATTGTACATCAATTTGCTTTATTAAGAATTATATGAATCTTGATCGTGAACTTGTTAAGAAGAATTGTAATGAACCATGAATCATATCTTTGGTATTCACGAATTGATCCTCATTGATATCTTTCATTGATATGATAAATTATCATCTCATGATATGTCGCATAATTATATCATGCCTTGCGATTGTATCATGTGATCGTTGCTGAATTTTCACATTGATATTCTTCATGATATGATTTCTTTGCATTGTTGTCCTGTATGCTTCATGTGATAATATGAATACATGAAACACTTATGATATGATTTTTATGCAATTCCTTGTATTCATGAAATGTTTATCTCATCACCTAATAATTCTTCTTGATATTCCTTATGTGAAGAGAAGAATACATGAAATATTCATTAATTTGTTTTGATATATACAAATAAGAAGTTTCAATCATGTATAGTAGGATATAATTTGACAAAATTGATACCATCATGATATATTTATGATGTGCAATTATGCATGCAATACTTGTGCTTTCTAATTAAGATGTGATGTATTGCATATGATGTAAATCATGATTTAAAATGTTATGAGTGCTAAGTTACACACTTTGAGAAAAAATTGCTATATTGAAACATTAATGTAATTATGAATGATGATATGAAATTATGCATGTAATACTTCAACCTATGATAACGATGCATGCAATGATATTCATGATGAAAAATTGTCTTGACATTCATGACTTGATTATTCATCCTTTGTCATGATTTTGAAATCATTGTAAAAGGAAAAAGAACTACAAAACTGTATTCTTCCTTTCTTTTTTACAATGACAAAGGGGGAGATAGCTAGCTTGTACAAGTCAAGAAGATGCAAAAACTTGATTGCTAGCTTGCCTATCTTAAGTAGCAAAGATTGCTAACTTGCTTATTTCAAGAAGAAAAATTGTCTTCTTGAACATCACTATCTTGAATATCTTAAGAAGCAAAACTTGCAATTTGCACATTGTAATAGGAAGCAAGAATCATGAGCTTACACAAGAAAGCTATCTTGCATTTGCTTTCGAAATTTTTGCTAGCTTATATATTGTGAAACTTGTATATCGTAAAAATTGCTAGCTTGTTGGTCTAAAGAGAAGCAAAAAATTGCTATCTCAAAAGAAGCTAATGTGCTATCTTGCCTATCTCAAAAGGCAAAAATGCTAACTTACGCATCTAGCAAAGTGAACAAAATTTTCAAGAAGCAAGAGTTGCCTTCTTGAACATCTCTAATTTGCTAGCTTGCATGATATAGAACTTGATATCTTGAACATTACCAAAAGTGCTATCTTATATGCTATAAAACTTGCATATCTAAAACTTGATAGCATGAATGTTCTAAGCATGATGTAACACTTGCTAAATCTTCTAGCTCCAAGATTGCATGATGATAAAACTTGATATTATGTTTTTCATGCAATGAGTTGAACCAATATCACACACACTTGATTGTGGTACTTCTCCTTTTTGTTGATGACAAAGGGGGAGAAGTATGTTGATGACATGACATGTGATGCATAAGTTTATGCATATGTTCATGTTGACGTGTTGCAAGTATTCATGATGAATATTGCAATGACTTGAATTCAGTTTGAATTCAAGGTTCTATCAATATGGCATATTGATAGGGGGAGTTTGTTTAAACTCTGGGAGTTAAGTTTAACTCCGTCATCAAGTGGTTGTCATCATCAAAAAGGGGGAGATTGTTGAATCTCGTATTTTGATGATGAAACTACTTGATATATGTTTATGATTTAATCTGCGTTTTGAGTGACGCAGGATGCTTCGATCAGGATGAGACAATTAAAGCAGGAAAATCATGTTGTGCCGAAGGAACATGTCAGAAGATTGGACGTCGGGACGGTGGATCGGTCGACGTATCGACAGAAGGCTTCGGGCCGTGGACTCGGGCATCGGGCCAAGAAGAGCGGGTATTGTGCCAAGGATATCGGAGTTGCGGAGTCAACTGACCGATTGGGCAATAGGCTGCAGAAGAGGACGATGCACCGAAGAATTGGACGAAGCGTCGAGGGACCAATGACATGTCGGACAACTTGGTTAATTGCTTAGAATTAATTATCTCGATCGAAGTTTTGTTTTTGTTGTGCAGGATTAACTATGATAACGATGAAGACATAAAGCGAAACAAAGTGTCGGAGTCAAGCGCGAAGGATTTGTTATGAGTTCGAGAGTTCGACGGAAGTCCGAAGGTTCGTCGGGAATGCTACCGGAACTAGCCGAGAATGAGTTGGGAGCTTGCCGAAGGGTTTTTCGGAAGCTCGCCGGAAGGTTCGTTGGAAGTTCGCGGAGCTCGCCGAGAAAGATCGGAGCTTGCCGACGAAGCTCGTTGAAACTCGCTAAGATCAAATCGTGAAGTCTAGGAGCTTGCCGGGAGTCCGCAGAATGGTTTCCGAGAGTTCATCGGAAGACCGCCGGAAGTTTGCCGGAAGCTCGCCAGAAGAAGTCTTGACTTGCGAACTTTGTAATAGCTTAGAAAATGTCTTTAAATTCATAGTTAGCACGTTAATTAGGGTTAGGATTAGGAGTTAATCCTATAACCCAAGTAGGGGCCAATTAGGCCCAAGTTCGGACTGGTTTGGACCAAGTTTGGAGCCAAACCAAGTGAGCTGGAATAGTGAAAGAGGTGGCACCGCCAGGGTTGGAGGTAGCACCGCCCAGGCTATGTCTTCCAGCGAGACTGGGCGGTGCAACCGCCCCAGCCAAGAGGTGCAACCGCCTAGAGCTCAATCTTCGAGCAAGACTGGGCGGTGCAACCTCCCTGACAAAGAGGTGGCACCGCCTGAGCTCGGTCTTCGAGCTCTGGCAGAGAGGTGCAACCGCCTCTGACAGAGGTGGCACCGCTTAGAGGCTCAGTCTTCGAGCTCTGTCAAGCGGTGCAATTTGCGCCTAGAGGCTCAGTCTTCGAGCTTCGAGTACCTTATCATTACTGCAAACCTCCTACATAACTACAGCTCTTTGCGCCTTTACGAACAAGTTTCTAAGTTCTAATCTTTCCGAATCTGGATTCAGACGTCAATAGGTGTTTTCGTACGATCTTTACATTGCAGCTTACATTTACGTCTTGAATCTGTTTATAACTGCGAATTGTCTTCTGCGCTTTTACGAACGAGTTTCCTTGCAGTTTACATTTACATTTTGATTCTATTTATAACTGCAAACTGTCTTTTGTAATTTTACGAACGAGTTTCAACATTTAGACGTAAAACTGCATTTAGACATAAATCGGCTTTCCTCGCACAATCATCAGATTTCAGTTTACGTTTACATCTTGATTTCAACTGCATATTGCCTTCTGCGAGTATACAAACGAGTTTCAAAGTTCAGACGTAAATCTGCGTTTAAGACGTAAATCTACGTTTAGACGTAAATCTGCGTTTAGACGTAAATCTGCGTTTAGACGTAAATCTTCGTTTAGACGTAAATCTGCTTTTTGCAGATTACTTTTTGAGTTGTACAATAGCAGCACATTGTCTTTATACTTCTGCTTAAACTACGCTTAGACGCAAACTGTGTTTAGACGCAAACTGCGCTTAGACGCAATCTGCGCTTAGACGCAAACTGCGCTTAGACGCAATCTGAGTTTAGACGCAATCTGCATTTAGACGCAAACTGCGTTTAGATGCTAACTGTGTTTAAACGTAAATTGCACTTAATCATAAGTAATCTTAGAATCGGCTTTTGCATCAAAATAGTTTTTATTGAACGAACGCAGCTTTCGTTTTTAATCGCTGAAAGATTTCCGCTGCACTAATTCACCCCCCCCCTCTTAGTGCTCTCGATCCTAACAGAAATTTGATCTTTAAGTCGTTATAATTCTCCCAAGTGGCATCTTCTGCTGGTAGGTTTGCCCACTATATTAGCACTTCAGTAGTGGATCATCGTTATTGACTCACGATCCGTCGATCAATAATGGCACTTAGTTGGGTCTGGAGTTCGCCTTGGGTAGTCATATTTGGTAGATGGCTTTGGGCTATCTCATTTTGTCCCATCTTAAGCTTTAAACACGACACATGGAAGATTGGAAGGATTCGAGAGCTAGCAGGTAAGTCCAATCTGTATGCTACTGCTCCGATACGCTCCAAAATTTGGTAGGGCCCATTGAACTGAGGTGAAAGTTTCATAGATGCTCTGGTCTGGATTGATGTTTGCTTGTATGGCTAGTGTTGTAGGAAGACCCAATCTCTTACTGAAATTTCTCTTTTACCTTTGTGTTGATCATATTATTATTTCATCCTTACTTGAGCTGCAGTGAGATTGTCTTTTAGTAAATTTAGCATTTTGTCTCTGTTCTATAATTCCTTGTCTACTTGTTCTACTTTAAAGGTGCCCAACACATATTTTGGGATCACAGGGGGAGGTCGACTATACATAGCCTCATAGGGAGTACATTTTGTGGATGAATGATAAGTTGTTTTATACCACTACTCGGCCTAGGGAAGCCACTTTGTCCGCTCTTTTGGTCGTTCACTTGTGAAGCATCTGAGGTAAGTCTCCAAGCACCTATTCACTACTTCAGTCTGGTCGTCGGTTTGTGAGTGATATGTCATACTCATTTTCAATTTAGTGTCATGCATCTAGAATAACTCTATCCAAAATATACTTGTGAAGACCCTATCATGATCACTTACAATAGATCTCGGCATCCTATGCAATTTTATAATATTCTCCATAAAGATTCGACCAATACTAGAAGCAGTTTAAGGATTACAAACAACGCAAAAGTGAGCATACTTTATAAGGCGATCAACCACGACAAGAATTGTACTTTTTCCTTATGATGAGGGAAGCCCTTCGATGAAGTCTATTGATATATCAGTCCATATTGAGTCCGGGATGAGTAGAGGTTGCAACTTTCCAGGGCTTGCCATTGTCTCGCCTTTATGTCGTTGACATATATCACATTGTGCCATAAATTTAGCAATAATATTTTTCATCCCTATCCAATAAAAACTTTGCTTAATTCTCTTATAGGTTCTAAGGAACCTAGAGTGCCCGGTTGTAGGTGTGAAATGCATCTCTTGAAGGATGGTCTTTATGCAAGTAGAATTTGGCATAATCATAATACGTCCCTTATAGCATAATTCTTTTGAGTCTCAACTGTAATGAGCCATAGAGCTTGGTGCTTCCTCCATTTTTTTATAATCTTATTAGTATAAGTGAGGGGGTGACTATCTTGCATTAGTACAATACCAATTCTGACTCCAAAGGTATCGGTTTCAATAACAAAAGTCTTGCCGAAGTTGGGTAGTACTAATACGAGTATTGTTATCATTGCGGCTTTAAGTTCGTTGAAGGCGGTGGTGGCTTTGTCCAACCATTGGAAAGCATCTTTTTTTCAGCAAGAAAGTAAAGGGTGCACTGATCTTTCTATAGTTTTTCACAAACTTGCGGTAGTATCCTATTAAATCGAGAAAGCCACGTAGCGATTTTATGTTCCTCGGGGTCAGCCAGTTCTACATTGCTTCAATTTTGGAGGGGTCAACTGCCACACCTTCCTCTAATATGATATGCCCAAGATATTTCACCTTCTATTGAAGAAAGCTGCACTTCGATTTTTTGACAAAAAGAACATGTTCTCGCAAAATCGTCAAAACAAGTTGTTAGTGCTGAAAATGACTTTCAAGAGAAGAGCTGTAAATAAGGATATCGTCGAAGAAAACAAGCACAAATTTATAAAGATAATTTTAAAAAATATTATTCATTAGGCTCTAAAAGGTGGAGGGAGCATTGGTGAGACCAAAGAACATTACCAAAAATTCGTAGTGGCCGTTGTGTATTCGAAAGATAGTTTTCGGTATGTCTTCTTCGCACACTCATATTTGATAATACCCAGATCGAAGGTAAGCTTTATGAAGACTCGTGCTCCCTTTAATTTATCAAGCAATTTATCTACTACTGGAATAGGATATTTTTCCTTGACGGTTATGTCGTTGAGAGCTCGGTAATCAATGCACATTTTCCATATTCCGTCCTTTCGTACAAGGAGCACCGGTGAAGAGCAGGGGATGCAACTTGGCTGAATAACTCCTGTTTTGAGCATCTCTTTTACAATTCTTTCTATTTCATCCTTATGGAGATATAGATACTGATATGACTGAGTATTTGCTAGAGGTTTGCTCGAAAGAATCGATATACAATGATCATGTCAACGAGTAGGAGGTAGGTTGCGTGGTTCATCTAATATATCTGAAAATTCAGCAAGCAAAGGAAGTAGGTTTGGATCTTCAAATTCTTTTAGCTCTCCCTTAGTTTTCTACTCAAGTTGTACCGAAAAGCCACTGCATGCTTTATGCAAAACCTTCTCCATTCATTATGTGCAAATTGTCGTTACGTCGCCCCCACGTTTCCTATGCAATATCATCTGTTTCCCCTTACTGTAAAATTTCATAATTAGTTTCATAAAATTTTAGGAAACATCACCTAATGCCTTCAGCCATTCGATGTTGAGCACATCCTCAAAATCATCAAGAGGGAGGAGGAAGAAATCTGCAATTATCTCTTGATCCTGTAACACCAGTTTCACCCGCAGGCACCTATGATGACACTTCAAAATTCGTCTGTCGGCGACCTTAATGTCAAACCTACTACAATTCTTGATAGGTAAGGTTGTATGGATAGCAACCTTGTTGTTCATAAAACTATTAGTGCTCCTAGTGTCAATAAGAATGGTGATAGGTTGTTGCTTCAGAAGTCCTCCCACTTTCATCGTTTACGGGTTGGCGTAACCAGCAAGGGCATGCATCGTAATATCGACTAGCTGCTGTTCTTCATCCACGACCTCTTCCTCATGCTCCTGGACCTCCTCCTCCATCTTTTAAAGAGATTCAATCAGTAGGAGGTGGCCCCTTTTGCAGCGATGATCACGGTTCCACGGCTCGTCGCAATGCCAACAAAGACCCTTTGCTGATCGGTCACATAGTTCTTCTCTTGTCAATTTTTTTGGCAACGAAGGATGGCTGGGAGCAGAAGAAGGTTTATATGTCATGGGCCTAGGAGAGTTTCTTATCCTCCAAGCATCATGGTTGAGTTGTTCTTCTTGTATTTGGGTGAAAGAAATCGCAGTTGTCATGGTACGGGGCTACCGCGCCTTAACCTCCCCTTTTATCTCTGGCTTGAGTCCCTCGATGAATGTTCCTAACAATTGATGGTCAGTCCAATCACAAGCAAGGTAGGATAGCTTCTCAAACCTGGTTTGGTACTCTTGAATCATAGAGGTTTGTCGAATCTTTGTGAGTTGGCCATCGATATTTTCATACTCCATAGGTCCGAAATGATTCAGCATTGCGTTCTTAAATTAGTTCCATGTCGGAGCCCCATGATTGTATTCTAGCCAATTGTACTATTGAATAGCATCTCCTTTAAGGTGAATGACAGTAATTTCCACCATAGCTTCATTTGACGTTTGGTAGTAGCGAAAGTAACGTTCGACGTGCGAAATCCACCCCGTTGGGTCTCCTTCCCATTGCGAGAAATCTACCCTCATGCATGACTGAAGCATGTCCGAGGGCTGTCCCTCCTTCTCTAGAGGCCTCTCTAAACTCTTTCCTTACTGAAATTTGGTTGGACTCGTCGGTTGTCCAATTCTGAATTCTACAAACAAAGCGCAGTTTGTCCTCCAAGCGTGATTCAATCCAAGATTCTCATGCTTAAAATTTGGCATCAATTGGATCTTGAGAAACCATAATATATGCCTCTAGATCAAAGATGTCCCTATCTTTTTTTTGTTAATGGGTTAATGGCATGGGGTGGTGGAAGGTTCGGAAAAATTGAGGATCACGGAGAGGTACTGCAGCAGATTTTTATATCTAAAGTGTAGCAGTTTGGACATAAAAGATCAGTGGTTTATATTGAGAATTTTTTGACAAAACCAAAGGAAAATCTACTGTATGAAAGTTTTAAAGCTGTTGTAAAAATTTAGTAAAGATTTGGACAGGAAAAACGTAGTAGCAAGATCAAACAAATAGTGCTATGCTGCTAGAATTCTGTAGTGCATCTAGCAGTTTGGACGTAAAAGATTAGTAGTTTATATAAAGAATTTTTTGACAAAACCAAAGGAAAATCTGATGTTAGGAAGTGTCAAAGTTGTTATAAAAATTTTGTAGAGATTTAAATAGAAAAAATACAGTAGTAAGATCAAACAAATAGTACTATGCGGTTGGAATTCTGCAATGCATCTTTCGTCGAGAGATAAAAACTTTATGACGAAAAGTTTATGCAGCAATATAGAAATGATTTTCTTAGATTTTTGAATAAGGATAACTAAATTACAGCAGCAGTAAGGTAGAAAACTAGAACCTATTGCAATTCATGGGGAGATTAAAGGATGATCCGCGATGGTGGAGATGATGGCAGAATTCGACGATAATCTTTTAAGCAATTGTGGGAATTACTATGGGCGATTATGGAGAGCTGATGGATGGCTAGATTTTTGAATAAAGATAACTAAATTACAATAGGAGTAAGGTAGGAAACCAGAACCTATTGCAATTCACTCGTAGATCAAAGGATGATCCATAGTGGTGGAGATGACGGCGGAATTCGACGATGATCTTTTAAGCAATTGTGGGAATTGCTTTGGGCAGTTGTGGAGGGCTGATGGATGGCTGTGGAAGGGCAGTGAAACACCAAGAACGCTGCTCTAATACCAAATGTTAGAACCCTAGTGGATTCTAAGCTTGGGGTTGATCTCTTTAGGGGATCGACCTCCTTGGAACTCTATAGGGATTCCTTCCTCCAAGATGCTACTCAAAGGCTGCTAAAAAGATTCATCTATTACTTATCAAAAAAGGATAAATATATGACTATCTATAGGGCTTCTAAACCTCAATTGCTAAAAGGACTCCTACTCTAAGAAGCAACCTCCCAACTAACCCTAACCCTATCGGCCTCTTCACCTCTTTAATAGGGGTCGGCAAGGTAGGTTTTACATGAATGCCTTTTTTAATAAAATTCTATTAGTACTCTCCTAGCTACAGTCCTAACAGATTGCTTATATACCTACTAGATATGTATATATATATAACTACTAGTAGGTATATACCTACTAGATATGTATATATATATATGTATATGTATATATATATATATATATATATATGTATATGTATATATATATATATATATATATAGTTGCATATGATATAGATATATATTAAATATGTATGTATGTATGTGACATGTCATATTAGGAGACCAAATCAAAGAAACCTCTCTCTCGATAATATTAAGTCGGTAAACATGAGCCAATTATATTGACCCACATGGTGTGGCCTTCCATTATTATAGATAAGGACTAATTCTCGATGTAGGTTGAGTTAGTCGAGTCCTTCGATGCTCACCTATATCGCGATTTGCTATCTTGCCTACGATAACCTAAGGACATAGTATGCTTGGTCGAGTCCTACGAGAGTATATCATCAAATCAGACTCATCTTATAACGATGGTGTTGACTTAACCGGACATCATAGTTGGTCGAGTCCCTTGAGACCATAGTGGTTCGGAGGCCGAACAGGATGAGAATCACAATGAGTTGTGATCGGTAAGAGTTGCCTACCTTTTGGGCTTAGTGTTATTGGTCGAGTCCCTCAAGGTTACACTAAGATGCTGATTGGATCCCGATCCCCACTAGAAGTCTATCAAAGACTTTCGTTTCATGTGCTGAGGGTGTCGCATGACTCACTAGTAAAATAGTGGGAGTAGATTAAGATAGAAGTCCATATCTTATTTGTTTATTTTTATAAAATCTACATGTCATTTACTTCTATTGCATCTTTATTTTCAAAAAATGTCGCTTTCAAATCCTTTACATGGTATACTTGATGTCAACCGCCTCACTGGTCCAAATTATACAGATTGGCTCCGCAACTTGAGAATTGTTCTCACGGTGGAGAAAATCATGTACGTCCTTGATACAGTGATGCCTATGCCCGATAAAGGTGTAAGCAAGGATGAGATTGCTCACTACGTGAAGTACATAGATGACTCCACTCTTGCTCAATGTTACATATTGGGCTCCATAACTCCTGAGCTATAGAGACAACATGAAAAGATGGATGTCAGATCTATTCTCCTACATGTCCGTAAACTATTTGAGGAATACAGAAGAACTCAGTGATATGAGATATCCAAGAGCCTCTTCCATGCTATGATGACTGAGGGGACACCAATTCAAAACCATATCCTAAAGATGATTGAGTGGATAGAGAAACTCACAGGTCTAGGAATGGTCCTAGAAGATAACATGTATATAGATCTTGTGCTTCAGTCCCTATCAGATTCCTTTTCATATTTCATAATGAATTTTAATATGAACAAGCTTGAGGTGACTCTCCCTGAGCTCCTCAATATATTGAGGGAGGCAGAGAGAACTATCAAGAAAGAGAAGCCAGTTATCTATAATAGTGAGACCAGAAAGAAAAGGAAAGCAGAAAAGTCCCTTAATAAGGGTAAGGGTAAGGGCAAGGGCAAGAGCAAACTAGGTAAAGCAAAGGTTGCTAAGAAAGACCCGGCAAAGGACAAAGGTCAGTGCTTCCACTGCGATAAAGATGGGCACTGGAAGAGAAACTGCAAAGAGTACCTTGCAGAGAGGGTGAAACTAAAGCTTGGAGAAGCTTTAGGTACATTCATGATCAGTCTCCATTTGTTAGATTCTTATGATAATACATGAGTCTTGGATACCGGTAGTGCTTATCATATTTATAATTTGTTGCATGTTCTAGCAAGACGTAGGAGATTGGTGAGAGATGCGATAGACTTCAAGATGGGCAATAGAGCAAGAGTTGCTGTAGTAGCTGTTGGCGAGGTCACCCTACATCTACTTGGTGGAGCTATTATTACATTTGATGTATACAATTTTGTTCCTTCTATTATCAAAAATAATATTTTCATTTCATGTTTGATAGTTAGTTGACGTAAATTAGTTTTTGAGAACAATAGTTATTCGATATTATTAGATGATGATGTCATAACAAGAGGAACATTACATAATGGTTTGTTTATGCTAGACACTGCTCCACATATCATAAATGTAAGTGTGTCCAAGGGAAAATGAGATGAGGTGAATAGTGTATACCTGTGGCGTGACATTGTAGGCTAGGTCACATTCATGAGGGAAGGATTCAAAAGTTGCTAAAGGATAGATATCTAGATCCATTCGACTATGAGTCATATGCAACTTGTGAGCCTTGCCTTCGTAGAAAACTGACCCACTCTTCTTTTAGTGGAACTGGAGAGAGAGCCACTGAGCTGTTGGAACTCTTACATAGTGATGTATCTGGACCCATATCAACTCATGTCATAAGTGGTTACTATTAGTCATAGG
Organism: Musa acuminata AAA Group; assembly: GCF_036884655.1. Taxonomy (NCBI): domain Eukaryota; kingdom Viridiplantae; phylum Streptophyta; class Magnoliopsida; order Zingiberales; family Musaceae; genus Musa; species Musa acuminata. Next base: position 18,684,729 of record NC_088345.1, read on the forward strand.
TGCCCAACAAGCCAATCACGTGAGTGATGGCACGTGTGACTCGATACAGAATCTTTTTGCTTATTACATTTTGGCATATATCACTTTATAACTATTACACACACACACACACACACACATATATATATATATATATATATATATATATATATATATATATATATATATATATATATATATATATATATATATATTGTGATGTCCTTGGATTTGTGCAATGGGAATCGGATCGTGATGAGATCATGATAATGAGATCGATTCACCTATAAACACAGATCATAAATAATCCCGGTCATAGGTTACTCGAGAAGGACATCGTGATAACCAGACAGACTGGTGTGCTGTATACCCGTCCATATGATGGATGCAGCTGGTCTTATAGCTGCTCGTGTAGAGACACTAGGGATATAGTACAGGTGCTCATTGGAGAATGAGTTCACTGATTGATCCGCTTAAGGAATGCTAGATGGTTGATGATGCCTTATTATCATACAGTGATTCCGTAGTCCTAGTGGTGTATCTGGTCCTTAGACTTGAGACTCCAAGGATATCATGTATGAGTGCTCCACTCTTTGATACCAGACTTATAGGTTTGGCTGTCCCAGATCTAGTACAACTGATCATTAGGAGTGGTAGTCGACCTTACGAGGGCTATTGAGTATCGATAGAGGATCATCCACTCTTGACGTCATGAGAGGAATATCCCATGTGTTCTTTCTCAGACAAATCCCTTGCCAGGGTCATTCAGGTTGAGAGAGAAAGAGTTCTCCAAAAGAATCCGATTAGAACGAGACTCGAGTAGAAACCGTATGGGTCTGATAGCACCATGCTCGATATACGGTCTCTAGGATATTAGATGGATGAGGGACTATAGGTACACAATAACTGAGGACAGATAGGTCCAATGGATTGGATTCCCTTGTATCGTCTGGGGACTACGGCGTAGTGGCCTAATACATCCGTAGTCGATGAGTCGAGCGAATTATTACAAAGATAATAATTCACTGAGTTAGAAGGAGTTCTGACAGGTTTGACTCATGGCCAGCTCGATATTGGGCTTAGAGGGTCACACACATATGGTAGGCATTGCGATGAGTAGAGATTCGGATATGAGATATCCGACGGAGCCCGTATCTTATTGGATATCCAATAAGTCCATGAATTATTGGATCCCATGGACGAGATCCAATAAGAGCCCATGAGAGATTATTGAATAGAGATCTACTAATCTAAAAGGCTTGGGTTATTGAATGCAGATCCAATACCTACTAGGCGAGGATCCATTAGGATTTGACAGGAAACCTCTATAAATAGGAGGGATTCAGAGCCTCATAGGCCAAAGCCTTTGCTTGCCTCTCCTATTCTCCTCCCCCTCTCCACCTCAGAGCAGGCCTAAAGTTTTGAGGAGTGTCGTCACAGCCCTACTGTGTGGATCACCGCTAGAGAGGAGGACGCTTGACCTTCTTCACCCTCTCCTAAGGATCTGTAAGGAAACAGGGATATATGATCTCTCTAAGTAACACAATCTACTCTATACGCAGTTTTAAGTTTTGTGGATTTTATACACCAATCTTCGCACCACGACGAACATCTCTTTGGGAATCGAGGATTTTATTTTCTTGTTCTTCCGTTGCGCTTGTGATGTCGCCCCCAAGATTTCCCAACAGTTACTCCTACTTTATTACTTTTACTGATGATTTCTTAAGGTATGGACATCTATACTTGATGAAGTATAAGTCCGAGGCCTTTGAGAAATTCATAGAGTATAAGAATGAAGTGGAGAACCAGACTAGAAAGTGTATCAAGACTCTTCGATCAGATCGAGGAGGTAAGTATAGAGTTCACCTAGTTCCTCAAGGACTATGGGATTCTATCCCAATTTACACCTCCTTATGCACCTCAACTCAATGGTGTCTCTGAAAGGAGGAATCATACATTGTTAAACATGGTGTGGTCCATGATGAGTTTCGCTGACCTACTCATCTCATTCTGAGGATGCGTGTTGAATCTCGGATTTTGATGATAAAATTAATTGTTAATTGTTTGATCTAATCTATATATTGAGAAAAGTGTGCAGGATTAACTACAATAGAAGTAAGACATAAAGCATGTGTTGTGCCGGAGTCAAGATTGAGATCTCGTTAGAAGTTTAAGAGTTCGTCAAAAATCCGGACGTTCATTGGAAGTTCTATCGGAACCAACCGAGAAGTCCAGGAGCTTACCAAAGAAGCTCGTCAGAACTCGCCAAGAAGATTATCATAAAGTCTGGGAGCTTACCGGGAGCCCGTCGGAACATTGTTGAAAGTTCGTCGGAAGATCGCTGGAAGCTCGCCAGAAGAGCAATTGACATATCGGAATAATAATGCTTTGATTATGTCTTAGTTATTATATTTAGATAGTAGATTGAGTTAGAATTGGGAGGTAATCCCACTAACTTAATTAGGGGCCAACTGGGCCCTTAACATGGCTAAATTGGGTCGGATTGAATAGCCCATTCAACCCCTAAAAACATGGCCAGCGATAGCACCGCCAGGGCTGGTGGTGGCACCGCCCGGGAGACCTAGTCTCCCAAGTGGTCTGGGCGGCGGTACCGCTAGCAGTTAATGTTGCTAGTGGTGGTATCGCCAGAGCTCGGTCTCCGAGCTTTGTCAGGCAGTGGTACCACCCAGACTAGGTGGTGGTACCTCCTAGTGTCATACTACAGGCGATAGTACCGCCCAGTAATGGAGGTGGTACTGCTAGGACCCCGAAATATGGAGATATGACACTTTTTAGCTTCAATTTTTGAAGTCATTGGGGCTTATAAATACCCCACCCTTTTCTACATGAAAGGGTAACAAAGTGTATGTGTGAAAAATTTTAAGTGTTTAGGGTATGAAAAGTGTTATAAAAGTGAGAAGAGTTCTCCTCCTCCCTCTCTTAGCCTTATAACCATCCAAAAAAGAGGAGTGAGACTTGTAAGGGTTGTCTACTAAACCCGGCAAAAGGAGAAAGAGTTATAAAAGGTGGTTGGTCTTCTCCTATTGAAGAAAAGCCTTTAGTGGATGTCGGTGACCTCGATGGAGGAGGAATTTGAAGTGGATGTAAGTCTCATTGACCGAACCACTTTAAATTCCGGTTTGCTTTTCCTTTTGTGCAATTTACTTAACTGCAAATCTCCTTGAGCTTCTCCTTACATTCTTACAAAAGTTTTAAGTTCAATATCTTTCCAAAATGATTTGAATCGAGATGAACTTTATACGAAATCGAAGAATTTTTTGTTGCACTAATTCACACCCCCACCCACGCCCCCACCCCCCCCCTCTTAGTGCCGCCCTTGATCATAACAATGCGCCCTAGAGACCACAACTTACCTTCTGAACATAGTTCTAATTAAATAGGTAATGTCTACCGTATGAGATATGGAAAGGGAAAAAGTTCGATCTTAAAGTTGTTAAGATTTGGGGCTACCCTGCCCATGTTAAAAGGCACAACCCCGATAAGTTAGAATCAAGAATAGAGCGGTGCAAGTTCGTGGGATACCCCAAGGAAACTTATGGATATTATTTCTATCATCTCAAGGACCAAAATATCTTTGTACCCAAGAGAGCGGTGTTCCTTGAGAATGAACACATTCTTGACAGAGACAGTGGGAGCATGATAGAGTTGAGCGAGGTTAGAGAACCTAGCTCAAGCACCACTCCATAACCCGAGTCTTTTCATATACCTAGTACACAGTTTCTGATTTTACGTAGGTCTGACATAATATCTGTAATATCCCTCACTTTTAAAAATTATTAATAAAGATTTATTTATAAATTGGAGGACCTATATGTAAATATAAAAATTTCAAGGACTAAACTGTTAAGTAAAAAAAAAAAAAAAGAGAAAACCGAAAATTTCGGTTTTATCCCACCGCCCCCCACTCTCTCTGAAACAAAGAGAGAGGAGCGGTGGGGCATGGGGAGAAGAAGAAGAAAGGGAAGATGGAAAGGAGAGAGAGAGAGGCAGTAACAGTAGTTAGAGCTGCAACACCTCTGTTTCCCACGCCTCCCACGCTCTTTGAAATAGAGAGAGAGGAGCGGTGGGGCGTGGGGAGAAGAAGAAGAGAGGGAAGATGGAGAGGAGAGAGAGAGGCAGTAGCAGCAACAAGGGCTGCAACACCTCTGTTTCCGGGAAATAGAGGAGAGGATGTGTGGGGCGTTGGGGAGGAGAAGGGAAGAAGAAGAAGAGAGGAGGATAGCTGCGGCAAGGCTGCAGCGAGGAGGTGTGTGGCGTTGGGGAGGAAAAGGGAAGAGGAGAAGAAGAGAAGGAGAAGAAGAGGGAAAAGAGAGGGAAGAGGGAGATGAGCGAGAGGTGGCAGCAGCTAGGGCTGCAGCACCTCTGTTTCCTACAGGTGGAAACAAAGGAGAGGTGTGGTGCGTTCGAAGAGGAGAAGAAGAAGAAGAGGAAGCAGGAGAAGAGGTTGTGATACCTCTGTTTTCTGCAGAGGAAACAGAGGAGAGGGTGTGTGTGACACCGGGGAGGAGAAGGGAAGAAGAAGAGGAGAAGAAGAGAAGGGAAAGGAGGAGTTGCGGCTGCGGCGGTGGCAGCTGCAACTGGAAGAGAAGGAGAGGAAGAGAAGGTGAGGAAGAACAGAAGAAGAAGAAAGGAAGGAGAAGGAAGAGAAGGGAAAGAAGCAACTGTGGCTACGGTTGTGGCTGTGGCAGCTGCAGCTGTGGCTGTGGCAGCTGCAGCTATGGCAGGGAAAGAGGAAGAGGAAGGAAGATGGGAAGGAGAGGAAGAAGAGAAGGGGAAGAAGGGGCTGCGGCTGCGGCGATGGCAGCTGCAGTTGGAAGAGAAGAAGGAGAGGAAGATGAGCAGGGGAGGAAGAAAAGGTTGCGGCCGCGCCTGCAACAATTGCAGTTGGGAAAGAAGAGAAGAAAAGAAGAAGAAGAAGAGGGAAAAGAAGAGAGGAAGAAGAGGGAGAAGAGAAGAAAAGAAGAAGAAGAAGAGAGGGAAGAGGGAGAGGAAAGAGAGATAGCTGCAGCAGCTAGGGCTACAGCACCTCTATTTCGTGTAGGAGGAAACAGAGGAGTTCATGTGTGGGGGCATCGGGGAGGAGACGGGAAGAAGAGGAGAAGAAGAGAAACAGAAGAAGAAGAGGAAGAGAAGAAGTAGAAGCGGGTGAAGTGGCGGCACCTCTGTTTTCTGTAGAAGGAAACAGAGGAGAGGAGGTGTTGTGCATCGGGGAGAAGTAGAGAAGGAAAGGAAGAAGAAGAGAAAGGAAAAGGGAAGAAGAGAGGAAGAGGAGAAGGGGAGCTGCGGCAGTGGCAGCTGCAGTTGGAAGAGAAGGAGAGGAAACAGAGCAGGGGAGGAAGAAGAGGCTGCGACTACAGTTGCGGCTGCGACGTTGGCTGCGGTAGTTGTAGCTGCTGCTTTTGGGAAATAGAAAGAAAGGAAAGGGGAAAAAAGGGGGCTGTGGCCGTGATCCACTAGCTGTGGTGGTGGCGGCTACGTCTGCGGCAGCTATATTTGGGAAAGAAAAAGTAGGAACGAGAGAAGGGAGGAAGGAAGTAGTATAGTGGAAGGGACTGAGGTTGTGACAATAGCTGTGGTCGTGACTACGACTGTGATAGTGGAAACGGCGATGGCTGCGACAGCTATGTTTGAAAAAGAAAACGAAGGAATGAGAGTAAAAGAGAGCAGGTGACTATGCCTCTATGTTCTGCATGAGCTGTAGTTGTGGAGGAAAAAGAGGACATATGTAGAAAATGAAACAGGGAGAGGACACGAAGGAAAAGTATTAGGATTTGGGCTGACACCTTCTTTGGATCTTCAGATCAAAATCTTTGAAAGGCAAGTGTTCTGATCCTTGTAAGCTTTCTAATCTTTCCTATTGCAAGTGTCCTGATCTTTCCTTATTATAATTTTATCTCTACATTTGCTTTGAATATAAGGAACTTTACATTGTTCTAACCTTACAATTGATATATCTCCTGTTTAGACGTAACGATTCGAATCTGTGCAACTTCTGAGATTCTAACCTTTCTACCATGTTATGGTTATAACTTCATGTATTGACCTTTGATTTGGACAAAAATTATTTAATCAGAATATAGACTCATAAATCTTTCTTTTGATAGCTTAATTTAATAATTTAGAGTAAGTTTGTCTGCCCAAACTTCTATTTCAAATGAGCCTATAGATTCTGCAAAATAGGGATCGTAATTTTTGACCTTTTGATACCGAGCTACCTATAAGTCGATTTTGGAAACTCCGATTTGTTCAAAACTAATTTCATTAGAAACTAGACTCGTAGATCTTTCTTTTGATATATGGACTGAAAGATTTGGAGTCCAAACACCTGCCCAATTATCTATTGAATTCTGCCAAACAAAGATTTTATTCTCCGACCCTTGTTTACCAAATTATTTGTAACTCTCCGTTGGTTAGTTCAATTCATATGAAGCTTGTTTTATCTGAAAGTAGATTGAAATATCTTTCCAATGATATATTTCTGAGTAAATTAGAGTACGATTGATAGTTTGAATCATTTATTCAATGTGCCTCTTGAATTCTACCAGAAATCGAGCTTTGGTCGATTTCGCATATTCTGGTTTCATTCTTTTGGAAATTGATATCCTTTAGCTTTCTTATTCAATTGAGCTTTATATTACTGCTTTGAATTCTTATATGCTCTTGTCCTTAAAATTATTTGCATTCTTGAAAACTATTGTGTAACGTTTATGCTATATCGTATTGACTCATATAGGCACATGTATATCTCATTGTTTCGCATTTGCTTTCGATATGTGTCTATTCCGGTTTCATTCCTTTGGACATTGAATTCATCTAGCCTTCTTATTTGAATTGAGTTATATGTGATTGCTTGGAATCCTTGAATGCTCTTGCTTTCATTTCCTTTCAAATCTGAATACAATTGTGAAAGATTATTGCTTACTTCGTATTGACTCGTAATGGCACATGTACGTTTTGTTGTTCCGCGTGTGCTTCTGATATGTGCTATTTATTGTTCATACTACCCTTTTGTACTCTGGTGTTTGTGGGTTATGTGAACCTTTGCCAGAAATGGTAAAGGGAGTTATGCATAGAGCCTGCGATGCTCTGTCGACCCCCTCTGACTTCACCTAGACGTGGGTGGATGGAGCTCTCAAATGTGGGAGACTTCTGTCTAATGGTCATTCAGAAATGGATGAATCACATTCTGTTTGTGGTCCCACTACACCTTCTGTATGTTTGATATGATATCCAGAGCTTTGGTTATTGGTTTTTGTACATGCTTTGGATAAGAATGATATGAATGCAACGTCAAATACGACGTTTGAGCTTCTGTTTGGTATTTGTTATTGATATGCTCCAAAATGTTTCATACATCGTTGATATGCTTCGGAACATTTCATACACCACTGATAAGCTCCGAAACATTTCATTTGTTATTGATATGCTCCGAAACGTTTCATTCATTGTTGATATGCTCCAAAAGGTTTCATCTGTTATTGGCATGCTCCGAAATGTTCCATATGTCATTGATATGCTCCGAAACATTTCCTATGCTATTGATATGCTCCAATTACTCTATGCTCCATTCGTTTTGGAACCAAATATGTTTCGATTGAAATGACACATATGATTTGTATCTAATGATATGGTACCTTGAAAATTCTTATATTTTGTCTTGTATTATGATACCTTACTTGTTCAAAACCATTCCTTTTGTTCTGAATATGCTGTTTTTAGCTCACTCTATTGTTATATAAATCTTTCAGGTTAGCTTGTCACTCTTTGAGATGTTTGAATTGGGCCGAGGCAGTAGAGAGCTATTCAGTATTATGGGCAAGTCTTGTTGGTTATTATATTATTATTGTATAAGTATATTTTGTATGTAATAAAATGTTGTCGATGAATCAAAATGGATATACAGTGTAAAAGTGTTAGAAGATCTCTCTTATTTGGAATTTTGGAATGTTAAGTCTAGTTATGATGATATGAACTTCTGGTAAATTGTTGGAGTTCTAATTGTATAAATTATTTAGCTTGTGGATTTATAAATGTTGTTCATTTTGTTAAGTTGGCTTGGGTTGTCATAAATGTGAATTATCGAGTAACGTGATATATGATTATAAACTGCATAGGTTTTATAGATGTGAATTTGATAGAATGTTTTTCAGTGTCCTCAAATGTTAGTTTGGATCCTGGATTGGTTTATGATGAAAATTTTAATATTATCGATATTTTTGAGGGACGTGAGAGTATCCCATCCTCCTCAGAGATATGTGGGACATATTGGAGGACAGGATATTGAGGTTATTGATCCTCAGAACTACGAGGAGGCTATTACAAGTATAGACTTCGGGAAGTGGTAAGAAGCTATGAATTCTGAGATGGATTTCATGTACTCCAACAAGGTTTAGAACTTAGTTGATGCACCCGAGGGTATTGTATCTATCGGTTGCAAGTGGATCTTCAAGAAGAAGATCGGAGTAGATGGAAATGTAGATACTTATAAAGCAAGGCTAGTGAATAAGAGGTAACGTCAAAGGCACGGTGTTGACAATGACGATACCTTCTCACCAGTAGTCATGCTAAAATCCATCTGGATTCTATTAGCTATTGCAGCATACTATGATTATGAGATCTGGCAAATGGATGTGAAAACCGTAGTCTTCAATAGCAACCTCGAGGAGGAGGTATATATGATATAGCCCGAGGGATTCATGTCCAATGATTGTCCAGATAAGGTGTGTAGGTTGCTTAGGTCCATTTTTGGACTAAAGCAAGCTTCTCGAAATTGGAACATAAGATTTGATGAGGCAATCAGATCTTATGACTTCGTTAAGAACGAATATGAGCTTTGTATGTATAGGAAGGTAAGTGAAAGTGCTATCACCTTCTTGGTGTTATATGTGGATGACATCATGATCATTGAGAATGATGTAGTAATGCTATCTATAGTAAAGGCTTGGTTATCTAGACATTTCTCCATGAAAGACTTAGGAGAAGCATATTATATCTTGGAGATTCGGATCTATAGAGATAGATCCAAGATGATGCTTGGCTTTGCTAGTCATAAGTGCCCAGCAAGCCAATCACGTGAGTGATGGCACGTGTGACTTGATACAGAATCTTTTTGCTTATTATATTTTGGCGTATATCACTTTATAACTATTGCATAAATGCATATATATTGTGATGTCCTTGGATTTGTGCAATGGGAATCGGATCGTGATGAGATCACGATAATGAGATCGATTCACCTTTAAACACATATCCTAAATAATCCCGGTCATAGGTTACTCGAGAGGGACATCGTGATAACCGGATAGACTGGTGTGCTGTATACCCGTCCATATGATGGATGCAGCTGGTCTCATAGCTGCTCGTGTAGGGACACTAGGGATACAGTACAGGTGCTCATTGGAGAATGAGTTCACTGATTGATCCGCTTACGGAATGCTGGATGGTTGATGATGCCTTATTGTCAGACAACGATTCCGTAGTCCTAGTGGTGTATCTGGTTCTTAGACTTGAGACACCAAGGATGTCCTGTATGAGTGCTCCACTCTTTGATACCAGACTTATAGGTTTGGCTGTTCCCAGATCTAGTACAGCTGGTCATTGGGAGTGGTAGTCGACCTTACGAGGGCTATTGAGTGTCGATAGAGGATCATCCACTCTCGGTATCATGAGAGGAATATCCCATGTGTTCTTGCTCAGACAAATCCCTGGCCAGGGTCATTCGGGTTGAGAGAGAAAGAGTTCTCCGGGAGAATCCGATTAGAGCGAGACTCGAGTAGAAACCGTATGGGTCTGACAGCACCATGCTCGATATACGGTCTCTGGGATATTAGATGGATGAGGGACTATAGGTACATGGTAACTGAGGACAGACAGGTCCAATGGATTGGATTCCCCTATATCGTCTGGGGACTACGGCGTAGTGGCCTAGTACTTCCGTAGTCGATGAGTCGAGTGAATTATTACAGAGATAATAATTCACTGAGTTAGAAGGAGTTCTAACAGGTATGACTCACGGCCAGCTCGATATTGGGCCTAGAGGGTCACACACATATGGTAGGCATTGCGATGAGTAGAGGTTCGGATATGAGATATCCGACGGAGCCCTTGTCTTATTGGATGCAGATCCAATACCCACTAGGGAAAGGACCCATTAGGGTTTTGACACGGGATCTCTATAAATAGGAGGGATACACAGCCTCATAGGCTAGAGTCTTTGCTTGCCCTTCCTATTCTCCTCTCCCTCTCCCCCTTAGAGTAGGCCTGGAGTTTTGAGGAGCGTCGTCGCAACCCTGCTGTGTGGATCACCGCTAGAGAGGAGGACGCTTGACCTCCTTCACCCTCTCCTAAGGATCTGCAAGGAAACAGGGATATACGATCTCCCTAGGTAACACAATCTCTATACGCAGTTTTGTGTTTTTTGCGGATTTTGCGCACCAATCTTCGCACGACGATGAACATCTTTTTGGGAATCGGGGATTTTTGTTTTCTTGTTCTTCCGCTGCGCATATGATGTCGCCCCCTATGATTTCCCAACAGTGGTATCAGAGCCAGGTTGTTCGTGCGAATGATTGGTTTTGAACTGCGTGTGTTGTGTTTAGGAAGAATATTGACGTCAAAATCGTTGACGCAAAAGCGAGGAAGGGCAGCAACAGTTGCTGCCCTCGATCTGCATACCTGCAGCCACCTGCAGCGGCAGCCGCAGCTGCAGCCGCAGCCAGGCAGCACAGCGCCGGCGCATGCGCAAGCGCTGTGCCTGCAGCAGCCGGCCGGCGGTCTGCTTGTAGCAGGCTTGCTGCTGGCGGGGCTGGCAGCCCGCAGGCAGAGGCGCCGCGGGGCAGCAGCGCGGGCTGAGGCACCGCAGGGCAGCGGCGCCTGTGGCCGCTGCTCCCACGGGCAAAAACCCCGCAGGGGCGGCCGCCAGCGAGACAGCACCACCTGCGGGCGCTGACTCGCGGGCAGAACCGCCCGCGGAGGCGGCGGCGCCCGCGGGGGCGCCCACCTGCAGCGGCAACGACCCCAGCGGGCGTGCCACCTGCAGGCGAGGGCAGTGCCCTCGCCCTCGCCGCACAGGCCGCCGCCGGCAGGGTGGCGGCGGCGGCAGCAACAAAAAGGGCAAAGGGTATTAGGGTTTTCTGGGCAAAAGACAGTTTTGCCCCTCGGAATTTGAGAAATTCCAGTTTCTGTCTTTTGTCCAAATTACGAAAATACCCTTAGGAATTGAGAAATTCCCAATATATCCCTGATTTCAGAAAATATTAATTAATTAAAAGGTTTAGTTGATTATTATTTTTATTATTATCTAGTAGTCCTACATGATGATGATTATTTATACATGTGATGTATGATGAGTGGACGGATGATCATGGACCGTGTGATGTGTGTACTTGTGATTATTATTATTGAGGTCTGCGAACCTCCATTATATTTCTCGTTTATTGTCGGGCCTGCGTGCCTATGATTAAGTTGTAATCACATGAGGAGGCGCAGCGGGAGCGTGGATGCCATAGCGGGACCCACGAGACGGACGATCGTGATGCATGGAGATGCATCAAGATGTCGACGGAACCGACGAGGACGAGATGGACGATCACAAGGCATGGAGATGCACCGTTGCACACATAGATCTTGATGTGAGTGATTAGGCCTACTGGCTCGGGCCTAATCATATTAGGTTGTGGTCCATGATCATCTGGTGTGATTGCTTATACACATACTAGATATGTATATATATTTGCATGCGATGTAGATATATATTAAATATGCATATGTGTGACATGTCATATTAGGAGACCAAATCATAGAAACATCTCTCGATAATATTAAGTCGGTAAACGTGAGGCAATTAGATTGACCCACGTGGCCTTCCATCGTTATGAGTAGGAACCGAATCCCGGTGTAGGTTGAGTTGGTCGAGTCCCTCGAGACTCACCTATATCGCGATTCGCTATCTTGCTTACGACATAGAGATGTCACCGGTGACCTGAGGGCATGATATGCTTGGTCGAGTCCCTCGAGGGTATATCATCAAATCAGACTCATCTTGTAACGAAGGTGTTGACTTAACCGAGCATCATGGTTGGTCGAGTCCCTCGAGGCCATGGTGATTCGGAGGCCGAATAGGACGGGAATCACAAGGAGTTGTGATCGGCAAGAGTTGTCTACCTTTTAGGCTTAGTGTGATTGGTCGAGTCCCTCGAGGTTACACTAAGACGCTGATTGGATCCTGATCCCCACTAGAAGTCTGCCGGAGACTTCCGTTTCACGTGCTGAGGGTGTCGCGTGACTCGTTAGTAAAATAGTGGGAGCATATTAAGATAGAAGTCCATATCTTGATAGTTTATTTCTTGCAAAATCTGCATGTTATTCATTTTTGCTACATCTTTATTTTCAGAAAATGTCGCTTTCAAATCCCTTACGTGACATACTTGATGTCAACCGCCTCACTGGTCCAAATTATACGGATTGGCTCCGTAACTTGAGAATTGTTCTCACAGCGGAGAAAATCGTGTACGTCCTTGATACAGTGATGCCTACGCCCGAAGAAGGGGCAAGCGAGGATGAGATCGCTCGCTACGTGAAGTACATTGATGACTCCACTCTTGCTCAGTGCTATATGTTGGGCTCTATGACTCCAGAGTTACAGAGACAACATGAAAAGATGGATGCCAGATCCATTCTCCTACATGTCCGTAAATTGTTTAAGGAACAGGGAAGGACTCAACGATATGAGATATCCAAGAGCCTTTTCCGCGCTAGGATAACTGAGGGGACACCGGTTCAGAACCATGTCCTAAAGATGATTGAGTGGATAGAGAAACTCACAGGTCTAGGAATGGTCCTAGAGGATAACTTGTGTGTGGACATTGTGCTTCAGTCCCTACCAGATTCCTTTTCACAGTTCATAATGAACTTTAATATGAACAAGCTTGAGGTGACTCTCCCAGAGCTCCTCAATATGTTGAGGGAGGCAGAGAGTACTATTAAGAAAGAGAAGCCAGTTCTCTACACTGGTGAGACCAGAAAGAAAAGGAAAGCAGAAAGGTCCCTTAAGAAGGGAAAGGGCAAGGGCAAACAAGGTAAAGCAAAGGTTGCTAAGAAAGACCCAGCAAGGACAAAGGCCAGTGCTTCCACTATGGTAAAGATGGGCAATGGAAGAGGAACTACAAAGAGTACCTTGTAGAAAGGGCGAAATAGAAGCTTGGTGAAGCTTCAGGTACATTCATGATCAATCTCCAATTGGCAGATTTTTGTGATAGTGCATTGGTATTGGATACCAGTATTGCTTATTACATCTACAATTTATTATAAATTCTAGCAAAGTCGAGGGGAGATTGACGAGAGGAATATTGCATAAAGGTTTGTTTATGCAAGACACTACTCCACATATCATGAATGTAAGTGTCTAAGAGGAAACGAGATGAGGTGAACAGTGCATACCTATGGCATTGTAGGCTAGGTCACATCCATGAAAGAATGATTCAAAAGTTGCTAAATAATGGATATCTAGATCCATTCGACTATGTGTCATATGTAACTTGTGAGCCTTGCATTCGTGGAAAACTGACCAACTCTCCATTTAGTGGAACTGGAGAGAGAGCCACTGAGTTGTTGGAACTCATACATAGTGATGTATGTGGACCCATGTCAACTCATGCCATTGGAGGTTACTCCTACTTCATTACATTTACTGATGATTTCTCAAGGTATGGATATGTGTACTTAATGAAGTACAAGTCCGAGGCCTTTGAGAAATTCAGAGAGTATAAGAATGAGGTGGAGAACCAGACTGGAAAGAGTATCAAAACTCCTCGATCAGATCGAGGAGGTGAGTACTTAAGTACAGAGTTTACTCACTTCCTCAAGGACCATGGGATATTATCCCAATGGACACCTCCTTATACACCTCAGCTCAATGGTGTCTCTGAAAGGAGAAATCGTACATTATTAGATATGGTACGGTCCATGATGAGTTTCGCTGACCTACCCATCTCATTCTGGGGATATGCCCTAGAAACCGCAGCTTACCTTCTGAACAGAGTTCCAACTAAGTCGGTGGTGTCTACACCATATGAGATATGGAAAGGGAAGAAGCCTGATCTTAAAGTAGTTAAGATTTGGGGCTGCTCTGCCCATGTTAAAAGACACAACCCCGATAAGTTAGAATCAAGGACAGGGCGATGTAAATTTGTGGGATACCCCAAGGAAACTTGTGGGTATTACTTCTATCATCTCGAGGACCAAAAGGTCTTTGTAGCTAAGAGAGCAGTGTTCCTTGAGAAGGAACACATTCTTGATGGAGACAGTGCGAGAATGATAGAATTGAGCGGAGTTAGGGAACCAAGCTCAAGCACCACTCTACAGCCCGAGTCTGTTCAGGTATCTAATACACAAGTTTCAACTTTACGCAGGTCTGATAGAGTATCCCATCCTCCTGAGAGATATGTGGGACATATTAGAGCAGAGGATGTAGAGGATATTGATCCTCAGACCTACGAGGAGGCTATTATGAGTATAGACTCCGGGAAGTGGAAAGAAGCCATGAATTCTGAGATGGATTCTATGTACTCCAATAAGGTTTGGAACCTAGTTGATGCACCCGAAGGTATTGTACCCATCGGTTGCAAGTGGATCTTTAAGAAAAAGATCGGAGTAGATGGAAAGGTAGAGACCTATAAAGCAAGGCTAGTGGCTAAGGGGTATCGTCAAAGGCAAGGTGTTGACTACGACGAAACTTTCTCACCCGTAGCAATGCTAAAATCCATCAGAATTCTATTGACTATTGCAGCACACTATGATTATGAGATCTGGCAGATGGATGTGAAAACCGCATTCCTCAACGGGAACCTAGAGGAGGAGGTGTATATGATGCAACCTGAGGGATTCGTGTCCAAGAACTGCCCAGATAAGGTGTGTAGGTTGCTTAGATCCATTTATGGACTAAAGCAAGCTTCCCGAAGTTGGAACATAAGATTTGATGAGGCAATCAGATCTTATGACTTCGTTAAGAACGAAGATGAGCCTTGTGTATACAGAAAGGTAAGTGGGAGCGCTATTAGCTTTTTGGTGTTATATGTGGATGACATCCTCATCATTGGGAATGACATAGGAATGCTATCCACAATAAAGGCTTGGTTATCTAGACACTTCTCCATGAAGGACTTAGGAGAAGCATCTTATATCTTGGGGATTAGAATCTATAGAGATAGATCCAAAAGGATGCTTGGCTTGTCCCAGTCCAGGTACATAGAAAATATTGTCAAAAGGTTTGGCATAGAAAATTCCAAAAGAGGTCTCATACCGATGAGACATGGGATATCGCTTTCTACGAGTATGTCCCCAAAGACTCCAGAAGAAAGGGCGAACATGGATATGA
Source organism: Musa acuminata AAA Group (assembly GCF_036884655.1). NCBI lineage: Eukaryota > Viridiplantae > Streptophyta > Magnoliopsida > Zingiberales > Musaceae > Musa > Musa acuminata. The sequence goes on from NC_088345.1 coordinate 18,700,102, forward strand.
TACCTTATGCCTCAGCAATAGGGTCTATCATGTATGCCATGCTATGTACTAGGCCTGATATAGCGCATGCTCTGAGTGTCACGAGCAGGTATCAGGCGGATCCAGGCTTGGAGCACTGGAAAGCAGTAAAGTGTATCCTTAAGTACTTGAGAAGGACTAAGGATCTTTTACTAGTATATGGAGGTAATAGCCTTAAGGTTGAAGGCTACACTGACTCAAGTTTTCAGTCTGATGTCGATGATAGCAAGTCGAATTCAGGGTATGTGTACACCTTGAATGGAGGAGCAGTGTGCTGGAAGAGTTCCAAGCAAGATACTACTGCTGACTCGACCACAGAGGCGGAGTACATTGCTGCATCAGATGCAGCAAAGGAGGGAGTCTGGGTGAAGAAGTTCATCACAGATTTGGGAGTCGATACAGATAGCGACAAGTCGACTTCCTTATATTGCGACAACTATGGGGTGATTACTCAAATAAGGGAACCCGGGTCTTATCAGAAGTGTTCTGAGGAGGTTCCAGCTTATAAGAGAGATCGTAACCCGAGGAGATGTAGCAGTGGAAAGAGTTCCATCCGAAGATAACATTGCAGATCCACTAACAAAGCCATTGTCTTAGATTGTCTTTGAGCGTCACAGGGGTCTGATGGGGATCAGACACATAGGTGATTGGCTTTAGGTCAAGTGGGAGATTGCTAGTCATAAGTGCCCAGCAAGCCAATCACGTGAGTGATGGCACGTGTGACTTGATACAGAATCTTTTTGCTTATTATATTTTGGCGTATATCACTTTATAACTATTGCATAAATGCATATATATTGTGATGTCCTTGGATTTGTGCAATGGGAATCGGATCGTGATGAGATCACGATAATGAGATCGATTCACTTTTAAACACATATCCTAAATAATCCCGGTCATAGGTTACTCGAGAGGGACATCGTGATAACCGGATAGACTGGTGTGCTGTATACCCGTCCATATGATGGATGCAGCTGGTCTCATAGCTGCTCGTGTAGGGACACTAGGGATACAGTACAGGTGCTCATTGGAGAATGAGTTCACTGATTGATCCGCTTACGGAATGCTGGATGGTTGATGATGCCTTATTGTCAGACAACGATTCCGTAGTCCTAGTGGTGTATCTGGTTCTTAGACTTGAGACACCAAGGATGTCCTGTATGAGTGCTCCACTCTTTGATACCAGACTTATAGGTTTGGCTGTTCCCAGATCTAGTACAGCTGGTCATTGGGAGTGGTAGTCGACCTTACGAGGGCTATTGAGTGTCGATAGAGGATCATCCACTCTCGGTATCATGAGAGGAATATCCCATGTGTTCTTGCTCAGACAAATCCCTGGCTAGGGTCATTCGGGTTGAGAGAGAAAGAGTTCTCCGGGAGAATCCGATTAGAGCGAGACTCGAGTAGAAACCGTATGGGTCTGACAGCACCATGCTCGATATACGGTCTCTGGGATATTAGATGGATGAGGGACTATAGGTACATGGTAACTGAGGACAGACAGGTCCAATGGATTGGATTCCCCTGTATCGTCTGGGGACTACGGCGTAGTGGCCTAGTACTTCCGTAGTCGATGAGTCGAGTGAATTATTACAGAGATAATAATTCACTGAGTTAGAAGGAGTTCTGACAAGTATGACTCACGGCCAGCTCGATATTGGGCCTAGAGGGTCACACACATATGGTAGGCATTGCGATGAGTAGAGGTTCGGATATGAGATATCCGACGGAGCCCTTGTCTTATTGGATGCAGATCCAATACCCACTAGGGAAAGGACCCATTAGGGTTTTGACACGGGATCTCTATAAATAGGAGGGATACACAGCCTCATAGGCTAGAGTCTTTGCTTGCCCTTCCTATTCTCCTCTCCCTCTCCCCCTCAGAGTAGGCCTGGAGTTTTGAGGAGCGTCGTCGCAACCCTGCTGTGTGGATCACCGCTAGAGAGGAGGACGCTTGACCTCCTTCACCCTCTCCTAAGGATCTGCAAGGAAACAGGGATATACGATCTCCCTAGGTAACACAATCTCTATACGCAGTTTTGTGTTTTTTACGGATTTTGCGCACCAATCTTCGCACGACGATGAACATCTTTTTGGGAATCGGGGATTTTTGTTTTCTTGTTCTTCCGCTGCGCATATGATGTCGCCCCCTATGATTTCCCAACAGGCTTGTCCTAGGCCAAGTATATAAACACTATTGTTAAAAGGTTTAGAATTAAAAATTCCAAAAGAGGTTTCATACCGATGAGAAATGGGATATCGTTTTCTAGGAGTATATCCCCAAAGACTACTGAAAAAAGGACAAACATATATAGGATACCCTATGCCTCAGTGATAGGGTCTATCATGTATGTCATGCTATATACCAAGCCTGATATAGCGCATACTCTAAGTGTCATAAAAAGGTATTAGGCAGATCCAAGATTGGAGCATTGGAAAATAGTAAAGTGTATCCTTAAGTACTTGAGAAGGACTAAGGATATTTTACTAGTATATGGATGTAGGAGCCTTAGGGTTGAAGGCTACATGGACTCAAGATTCTAGTCCGATGTCAATGATAGCAAGTCGAATTCAGGGTATGTGTACACCTTGAATGGAGGAGCAGTATGCTGGAAGAGTTCCAAGCAAGATACTACTACTGACTCGACCATAGAGGTGGAGTACATTACTACAGCAGAGGCAGCGAAGGAGGGAGTCTAGATGAAGAAGTTCATCACAGATCTAGGGGTTGTACCAGGAAGCGAGGAGCCGATTCACTTATATTGTGATAACTACGGGGTGATTGCTAAGGGAACCCGAGTGTCATCAGAAGTGTTCTAAGGAGGTTCCACCTAATCAAAGATATCGTGACTCGAGGAGATGTAGTAGTGGAAAGAGTTTCATTCGAAGATAACATCGCAGATCCACTAACAAAGCCATTATCTCAGATTGTCTTTAAGCATTACATGGGTCTGATAGGGATCAGACACATAAGTGATTGGATTTAGGTCAAGTGGGAGATTGCTAGTCATGGGTGCCCTATAATCCAATCACCTGAGTGATGGCACGTGTGACTTGACACACAGTCTTATTACTTATTATTATTATTTGATATTTTTTCATTTTATATTGACTATTACATATACACATGTATATATTGTGATGTTTTTGGATCTGTGCAATATGAATTAGATCGTGATGAGATCACGATAATGAGATTGATTCACCTTTAAACACAAACCCTAAATAATCTCGGTCACAGATTACTCGAGATGAATATCGAAATAACCGGACATACTGGTATGTTGTATACCCATCCATATGATGAATACAACTAGTCCCATAGTTGCTCATGTGAGGACGCTAGGGATATAGTACAAGTGCTCATTGGAGAATGAGTTCACTAATTGATCCACTTATGGAATGCTGGATGATTAATGATGCATTATTATCATACAGCGATTTCGTAGTCCTAGTGGTATATCTGGTCCTTAGACTTGAGACACCAAGGATGTCCTGTATGAGTACTTTATTCTTCGATTCCGGACTTATATGTCTAGAGGTTCCAGATCTAGCACAACCGGTCATCGAAAGTGGTAGCCAATCTTATGAGGACTATTGAGTGTCGATAAAGGATCATCCACATTCGATTTTATGAAAGGAATGTCTCATGTGTTCTTGCTCAGACAAATCCCTAGTTATAGTCATTGGGATTAAGAGAGAAAGAGTTCTCCGGGAAAATTCGATTAAAGCGAGACTCGAGTAGAAACTGTATCGGTCTAACAGCACCATGCCCGGTATATGGTCTTTAGGATATTAGATGGATGAGGGACTATAGATAACGGTAATTGGGACAAATATATCCAATGGATTGGATTCCCTTGTATCATATGGGGATTGCGGACGTACTATAGCCTAGTACGTCTACAATCGATGAGTCGAGTGAATTATTATAGAGATAATAATTAAATCCAGAAGGAGTTTTGACATATATAAATCATGGCCAGCTCGATATTGGGCTTAGAGACACATATATGGTAAGCGTTGCGATGAGTAGAGGTTCGAATATTAGATATCCACTAGAGCCCCTATTTTATTGGATATCCAATAAGCCCCTTAATTATTGGATCCTATGAATGAGATCCAAAAAGTGCCAATGAGAGATTATTGGATAGAGATCCAATAATCTAAGAGGCTTATGTAGTTGGATGGAGATCCAATACACAATAGGGTGGGATCCATTAGGGTTAAGTTGACAGGGAACCTTTATAAATAGGAGGGAACTAATGGTTCATAGGCCGAGAGCCTTTTTGGGTTGCCTTTCCTATTCTCCTCCCCTTCTCTTCCTCAAATAGTTTTGTGGAGCATCGTCGCAGCCTTACTGTGTGGATCACCACTAGAGAGGAGGACACTTGACCTCGTTCACCCTCTCCTAGAAATCTATAGGAATTCAGGGATATACGATCTCCCTAAATAACATAATCTTTCATATACGTAGTTTTAAGTTTTACGATTTTTGTGTACCAATCTTCACACGACGATGAACATATCTTTAAAAAAATTAGGGATTTTATTTTTATGTTATTCCGATGCGCATGTGATGCCCCCCTAAGATTCCCAACACTAGTGTCAGTTTCAGATTAGACAGTGGTACCACCTAGTGTCAGATTGACAGGTAGTGGTACCGCCCAAAATTGACGGTGGTACCGCCAGCACTCTGAAGACCCAGGATGAGATCGTTTAGCTCCAAATTGTTGAATCTCATATTTTGATGATGAAACCAATTGATAGTATTTATTATTTGATTTGTGTTTTGACGGAAGAGGAAGATCGTTAGTGGATGCCGGTGGCCTCGACGAAAGAGGAATCGGTGGAGTGGATGTAGGTCACGAAGACCAAACCACTATAATTCGATTTGCATTTACTTCTTACAATTTTCATTTACTGCAAACTACCCTTCTTTACTTGCTTTACATCCACTATACTCTTATGTATGCTTTCAAGTTAACATTTTCCGAAACGGGTTTAATCGTAACGAGATTTTGAACCGACATAATTTTTACCGTTGTACTAATTCACATTCCCCCCCCCCCCAAGTGCCGACTCATTCCTAACAGTTGGTATCAGAGCCAAGTTATTTCTTATTTGGTTTAACACCCAAGAGAAATGGCTCTTTTCGGATTTTAAGAGGGTTTTTCTATCGTTCGTCCTCCTATGTTCAATGGGATGGACTACACTTATTGGAAAACTCGAATGAAAGTTTTCTTGCTTTCTATGGATTTAAACTTATGGAATATTGTTGAAAATGGATTTAAAATGTCTTCTACTCCAATAAAAGAATGGAATGATTTGGAGAAAAAAACTTTTCTTTAAACGCTAGAGTTATGAATGCTCTATTTTGCGCCTTCAACAAAAATGAATTCAATCGGGTTTCTACTTGTGAAATGACTTTTAATATTTGGCACACTCTTAAAATCATACACGAAGGTACTAATAGAGTTAAAGATTCAAACATTAATATTTTGATGCATGATTTTGAATTGTTTCGAAAGAAACCAAGCGAGACTATTGGAGACATGTACACCTGTTTTACGGATATCGTCAATAGTCTAAAAGCTCTTGATAAAAAATTTTCGAACCTTGAACTTGTGAACAAAATTTTATGATCTCTTTCTAAAACTTGGGATCCTAAAGTAGTAGTCATTCAAGAGGCCAAAGATTTGAATACTTTTTCAATCGAAGAACTTATCGGGCCTTTGATAACCTACGAAATGACCAATGTGGCACATGACGAACTTGAGAATAACCTTCCAAAGAACAGAAAGGATTTTGTACTTAGAACAAAAGAAGACTACCCGAGCGAAAGCTTAAGTGATGGTGAACTTGAACCTCTCACAATAAAGATTAAAAAGTTTTTAAAACAAGAATAAAAAATTAAAAGTAAACTTAAAAAGAAAGTAACAACTTGCTATGAATGCAAGAAGAAGAAAGCACTTTGGGACAAAACGAGTACCTCCGAAGAAGATGAGCAAACCGATAAAGATGAAACGACAAACTTCGCTTTAGTGACTCTCGACAATGAGGTAAAATACTCAAACAAAACCCCCATAGTTTAATTTGAAATTACTTGATGTTCTTCATGAGTTATTTTTAATTTAGTTTTAAAAAATCATATAAATTTCTTTTTGAAAATTATATGTTTAATGATGTAATGAAAATGTTAAAAGTTTTAGGATCATGCTTATCTTTCTAGTAATTTTGAAAAAGATCATGACAATTGTATGTTTTATGATAATACAATAAAATATTAGATATAAATCTAATGCTTGTATACCTAAAAATATTAATTCTATGTATGTTTTAAAGAAGCTATAATGAGTATCTTGATGATTTTCATATTGCTTTTTTATGACAATGCATGACTTTTGTATGGAAGGCTTGATGATTTTTGTGATGAATCTTGTTTTTAGTTTTCGATTTTAAACATGATGCATAGTTTTGACATAAGAATAAATATTTGAGCATGCTAATATAAAGTCAATCACACAAATTTAAACTAACGAAGTTTAGATATCTTTAAAAATCATTCAACATTATGTTCAATGAAACCATGCTTGAAGTCTTAATGAAAATATAATGATAATTTGAAATCATGATTAATGAGTTTTTCGAAATTATGCATGATAATTCTTATGATTTATGGATTATTAATCTTTGCTGTAATGAAAGTTCTTTTTCGGTTTTAAACATTGATGCATATTTTTTGTTTGACATAAATGAAAAAGGCATGCTTCTATTAAATAAATCACATGAATTAAAATAACTAAAAAGAGGAAAGCATTTTTCTTGAAAATATTTTTTTCTCTATCTTATCGATTTTCTTTACTAAGAGATTGATAAAGTTACAAATGCCATTTTGAATCTCTTGAAAATGATTTTGAGTTGATGATTTGAATTTGAATGAGCTTTTATCTTGATTTTTCAAGAATTATAACTTGATATTTCTTATGTATGAATCAAGATATTATATTATTTGATCTCCTATGTCTCTTTTTGCCATTTACTAAAGAGAATATCTCTTTCGGAATTCATGACTTTAAATTCTTTTGAACATCTTTTACTATTTGATCTCCTATATTCTACTTGCTATATATTAAAAGGAAGCATAATTGAAATCATGATCTTGAATTCTCGAAATCAAAACTTGATATTTTCTTTATATGAATCAAGATCACTCACTTTTTATTCTCGAATGATTTCTTACATTTTATTAAAGAGAATATTTGTCCAAATGAATCATAATGTTTCTTTTATTATTTTTTTCTCACAACTTGAGAAATGTGTTTTGATGTTTGGAATATTGTATACATAAATTGATTTTTCTGCTATGTTTCGATACTCCCTTATTTTCATGAAGTATAACTCATCACTAAATTAATTTTTCTTTTTATTCTTTATGTGATGATTTGAAAATTAATGGAAAGGGGGAGAAAATAAGTGATAAATGTTTAAAAATTTTAATGTCTTAGTATCATGTATGATATGCCTATAGTGATGATTGATTTATTTGGTATCATGCATGAGGATGAAATGTAAGATTTTAAAATTATGCATATTTTAATTTGAAACTATAATGATACACAAACATATTGAAAAAGAATTGATACTTTAACTTTATCATGATTTGAAAATTGATATAAAAGGTAAAAGAATTACAAATTGTATTCTTCCCTTCTTTTTTACAATGACAAAGGGGGAGATAAAATCTGCTAGCTTGCATGATGATATATGGAAGAAGAAGCTAAAACTTGTTAGCTTGCACATCGCAAAGAGAGCAAAACTTGTTAGCTTGCTCATCTCAAAAGAGAAGCAAAAATGTAAACTTGCAAAATTTGCAATCTTATGCATCTTTAACGTTAATGATGATTTGATGATTATACATGTTGTAAAGTGATACAAAATCTGCTAGCTTGCATTTTCTAATATGATGTAACACTTGCTAAATTTGCTAGCTTACAAACTGTAATGATGATAAAACTTGATATTATGTTTATTATGCAATGTTGTAAAGCTTATATCTCAAACACTTGAAAGTTGCACTTCTCCTTTTTGTTGATGATAAGGGGGAGAAGTATAATGATGTTATGCACGATTTTATCATAACATGTTGCTTGGATTTTTGAATCCAAGAGTTCTATCAATATAACATATTGATAGGGGGAGTTAAAATTAACTCCGTCATCAATTGGTTGTCATCATAAAAAAGGGAGAGATTGTTGAATCTCAGATTTTGATGATAAAACCAATTGATTGTTAGGATCGAAGGCACTAAGAGGGGGGGGGGGTGAATTAGTGCAGCGGAAATCTTACAGCGATTTTAAAAACGAAAGCTGCGTTCGTCCGATAAAAAATGATTTCGATATAAAAGCAGAATCACAGTGCAGTTTGCGTCTAAGCGCAGTTTTGCGTCTAAGCGCAGTTTGCGTCTAAACACAGTTTGCGTCTAATCGCAGTTTGCGTCTAAGCACATTTTGCGTCTAAGCACAGTTTGCGTCTAAGCGCAGTTTGCGTCTAAACTCAGTTTTACGTCCAAACGCAGTTTTACGTCTAAACGTAGTTTTACGTCTAAACGCAATTTTACGCCTAAACGCAGTTTTGCGTCTAAACGCAGTTTTACATCTAAACGCAGTTTTACGTCTAAACGCAGTTTTGCGTCTAAACGCAGTTTTACGTCTAAACGTAATTTTACGTCTAAATGTAGTTTTGCGTCTAAAAGCAGTTTTGAACCTTGAAAAGTGTTTTACGTAGAAAGCAATTTGCAGTTATAAATGGAATCCGAATGTAAGCGTAAACTGCAGTGTGAAGATCGTACGAAAATACGATTTACGTTTGAATGCAGATTCTGAAAGATCAGAGCTTAGAAACTCATTTGTAAAGGCGCAGAGGGCAGTAGCAATGTAGGAGGTTTGCAGTAATGATAAAGTGCTCAAGGTAAAAGCAAACCAGAGATTTAGAGTGGTTCGGTCAGTCTTGACCTACTCCACTTTTGGCTTCCTCCTCCGACGAGGTCACCGACGTCAACTAGCTGCCTTCCTTCAATGGGCGAAGGCTAACTGCCCTTTTACAGTTTCTCTCCTTTTGACAGGCTTAGGAGACAACCTTTACAGATCCTTTCTCTCCTCTCTTTACAACTCAAGACTTGAAGAACAGAAGGAGGAGAACTTTAGGACTTTACACAAATTTGAGCTCTTAGAATCACTGAAAAGATCAAGAATTCGGTGTGGATCTGTATCTTTTCAGTGCTGAATGGGTGGGGTATTTATAGGCCACATCCCAGTTCAAATTTGGAGCTCAAAACGATCAAATCGATCAAATCCCAGAATTCTGGGATCAGGCGGTTGCACCTCTTGACTGGAGAGGTTGCACCGCCTGGCAGAGCTCGGAGACTGAGCCCAGGCGGTTACACCTCTCTGTCAGAGGCGGTTGCACCGCCTGAGTCTGGCTCGAAGACAGAGCCCCCGGCGGTGCCACCTCTTGACTGAGGCGGTTGCACCGCTCTGCCAGAGCTCGAAGACCGAGCTCAGGCGGTGCTACCTCTCTGTCAGGGCGGTTCCACCGCCCAATCTAGCTCGAAGACCGAGCTCAGGCGGTGCTACCTCTCTGTCAGGGCGGTTCCACCGCCCAGTCTAGCTCGAAGACTGAGCTCTGGGCGGTTGCACCGCCCAGTCTCGCAGCCCTGGCGGTTGCACCTCCTGGCCTAGGCGATTGCACCGCCTGGTGCAATCAGGGTCCGAATGGTTTGCTCCATTCGGCCCAATTTGAATCTTTTCAGGGGCCCAATTGCCCCAAGATTAAGCTAATGGGATCACCTCCCATTTTCAAGCTTAATCATCGTGCTAACTATGATTAACTCTAAGACAACTTCTGCAGCTATGCTCCGATGCGTCAATCGCTTCTTCCGGCGAGTTTCCGGCGAACTTCCATCGATCATCCGATAAACCCTCGGTGATCCTTCTGCGGACATCCGGCATACTCCTGGACTTTGCGACGATCCACTTGGCGAGTTCCGACGAGCTTTGCTTGGCAAGCTTCTGGACTTCTCGGATCTGTTCTCGCTGAACCTCCGATGACCGTCCGAACTTCCGTCGAACTCTCGAACTCCCAACGTGATCATGATCTTGACTCCGGCGCAACACCTGCTGCTTGTCTTACTCTCATCGTAGTTAATCCTGCACACTTATCTCAACACATAGATTAGATAACAAATGATAATTGACTTCATCATCAAAATCCGAGATTCAACAATCTCCCCTTTTTTTATGATGACAATCAATTGATAATGGAGTTGTCCTTAACTCCCCCTATCTATATGCCATAGTTGAGATAAGTCAACCTTGAATTCAAGACCTAAGAATTCAAGTGACGTATTGATAAGTTAGATCAGTTAAACTTATCAATGCTCCCATCATGATGCCCATCATGATGTATCTCTTCAAGAATGATGTCAAGGCATGACATACATCATCAAGTTTGTATGATAGTGTTTGTAACTATTCATCATGTAATCATATAAAGCTACGAAGGACTTTTACATGATGCACACATTTGAGATTTTCTAGCAAGTTTGCATTTACTTCACAAGATAGAATATCAAATCAAGACATGATGCAAACTATAGCACATGTTCACATATCTCTTGGTGATGCAAGGATGGCATAACTATAACATTGTTTATAGCATCACTCAAGTATTTGCAACTATGACATTGACATGATTATGGCAGTTCAGCTATGACATAGTGTTTATCAATTCATATGTTTCTCCCCCTTTGTCATCAACAAAAAGCATGATAGCATTATCAAGCACATAAAGGAAGTCATGACACATATAATACTTTGAATATCTCTTTATTGTTTGTTGCTTGAAGGAGGAAAGTCATTTTTCAAAAAGTTTTCATAAGAGTGTACAGGAAAATCCCATTTTTAGCATACAAACCGAAAAATGAACTTCTTACATGCATTTGGTTAAAAATATTTGTCACATAATTTGCAACATGTTATTTGATCAAGCGTTGTCAAGGCATGTAATAGTAATAACATCCGAAAAATAATTTTAACTAGTTTAAGTATTCGGACACATCAACATTCCTAATTCTCTTCTTATGTAATCAAATTGTTCTTCACATAGGGGTTTTGTAAAGATATCAGCTAGTTGATGTTTGGTATCAATAAACTCTATGGTTACATCATGATTAGTGACATGATCTCGTATAAAGTGATGTCTAATATCAATGTGTTTTGTTCTTGAGTGTTGTATAGGATTTTTAGTTAAACATATTGCACTCGTGTTATCACATTTAATGGGAATATCTTTAAGATTCACTTTGTAATCTTCTAAAGTGTTTTTCATCCATACAACTTGTGCACAGCATGCACTTGCTGCAATGTATTCAGCTTCGGTTGTTGATAGAGCAACCGAGTTTTGTTTCTTAGATGACCAGGATACAAGGGCATGTCCTAAAAATTGACATGATCCTGATGTGTTTTTTCTGTCTAGTCTACAGCCAGCGAAGTCCGCATCAGCATAAGCTGTTAATTCAAAATTTTCTGATTTTGGGTACCATAATCCTAGATTGGTAGTTCCATTAAGATATCTGAGTATTCTTTTGACTGCTTTGAGATGAGATATCTTAGGGTCTGATTGAAATCTAGCACAAAGTCCTACACTGAACATGATGTCTGGTCTGGTGGCAGTGAGGTAAAGTAAACTTCCTATCATACCCCTATAGGTTTTTTGATCGAAGCTTTCTCCATTCTCATCAATTTCTAACTTAGTGGAGGTGCTCATAGGAGTGTCAATGGCTTTTGAATTATTCATTTTGAACTTCTTTAGCAAACTCACAGCATATTTGGTTTGACTAATAAAGATGTCATTGCTTAGTTGTTTGATTTGTAGGCCTAAGAAGAATGTTAACTCTCCCATTAGACTCATTTCGAATTCACGACTCATAGTTTTCGCAAAGGATTCACAAAGAGATTCATTTGTAGAACCAAAGATAATATCATCAACATAAATTTGAACAATGAGAAAATTGTTTTCAAAGTTCTTGATGAATAATGTAGTATCAACCTTGCCTTTTATGAAATTATTTTCAATAAGAAAAGAACTAAGTCTCTCGTACCAAGCCCTAGGAGCTTGTTTTAAACCATAGAGAGCTTTAGTTAATCTAAACACATGATTAGGGAGACTATTATTTTCAAATCCAGGAGGTTGTTCAACATAGACTTCTTCGGAAATAAAGCCATTAAGAAAGGCGCTTTTAACATCCATTTGAAACAACTTAAAATTATTACTGCTAGCGTAGGCAAGGAGCATCCTTATGGCTTCCAATCGTGCCACAGGAGCGAAGGTTTCTTCGTAATCGATACCTTCTTCTTGGTTGAAACCTTTGGCCACTAATCTAGCCTTGTTTCTAACCACGATACCATTTTCATTTTGCTTGTTTCTGAAGACCCATTTAGTACCAATAACTAGATGATCATTTGACCTAGGAACAAGCTTCCACACTTCATTTCTCTCAAATTGATTTAATTCATCTTGCATTGCGATAATCCATGAATCATCTTTCATGGCTTCATCAACGCATTTGGGTTCAATTTGGGAGAGAAAAGCGGCATTTGCACAAAAGGTTTTAAGAGAAGATCGTGTTTGAACTCCCTTTGATGTGTCTCCTAAGATTAGCTCCTTAGGATGAGCATCTATATACTTCCAATCCTTGGGTAAGGAAATCTGAGAAGTGGATGCATCCAAGTTGCTAGTTGGAGACGGGGTCTCGTTTAAATTTAAAGAATCAAAATTAACATCATCGTCAAGATCATTTTTCGTGATTTCAGAAGTCTCATTGAAAACAACATGAATGGATTCTTCAATAATTAGAGTTCTTTTATTAAAGATACGAAAGGCTTTAGAAACTGTAGAATAACCAAGAAAGATTCCTTCATCGGATTTAGCATCAAATTTTCCTAAGTTGTCTTTTTCATTCAAGATAAAACACTTACACCCAAAGACTTTGAAATATGAAACGTTGGGTTTTTTTTTGTTCCATAACTCATAGGGAGTTTTGGTTAGTAGAGGTCTCACTAGAACTCTATTTAAGATATAGCATGCAGTATTTACGGCTTCGGCCCAAAAATATTTGGGTAGGTTATGTTCATTCAACATGGTTCTTGCCATTTCTTGTAAATTTCGATTTTTTCTTTCTACAACTCCATTTTGTTGAGGGTTTCTAGGAGTAGAGAAATTATGGTTGTATCCATTGAGTTCACAAAATTCTTGGAAATCATGGTTTTGAAATTCACCACCATGATCACTTCTAATTGACGAAATCATAGAACCTTTCTCATTCTGAACGAGTTTGCAAAACTTGGTAAAAGATCTAAGGCATTCACTTTTCTGTTTTAAAAAGTAAGTCCATGTGTATCTGCTATAGTCATCTATGATGACGAAAGCGTATTTGCTACCTCCTAGGCTTGATGTGGAGATGGGTCCGAACAAGTCCATATGGATCAATTGTAAGGGCCTAGAGGTGCTTACTTGATTTTTAGATTTGAAGCTACTCTTAATTTGTTTACCTAATTGGCAGGCATCACATACATTATCTTTGATGAACTTGATATGAGGAATTCCTCTTACAAGTTCTTTGGATGATATTTGAGTGATTAGCTTCATGCTAGCATGACCTAATCTTCTGTGCCATATCCAAGCATTCTCATTTAAAGCAGAAAAACATGTTTCATTACATAAATCATTGATGTCAATAGTGTATACGTTATTTTGTTTTAATGCAATCATAGATATGTTTTTGTGAGGTTTTTCAATGACGCAAGCATTAGATTCAAATCTGATAATATATCCTTTATCACATAATTGACTAATGCTCAGGAGGTTATGTTTTAGACCATCAACTAGCAAAACATCTTCAATAGAAAAGTTGGATTTGTTACCTATGGTTCCTTTGCCAATGATTTTACCCTTGTTGTTGTCTCCGAAGGTGACATATCCTTCGTTTATGCTAGTGAGCTTAGAGAATTGGGATGAATCTCCGGTCATATGCCTTGAGCATCCACTGTCAAGGTACCATCTCTTGCTCCTAGCTTGCGATGGTTTAGTTTTCTACAAGAAAGGATGATGTTTAGGTACCCATTTGCTTTTGGGTTCCTCACAAATAGATCTACATTTTTTATCATGTTGCATAGAATTTGTCATGGTTCCTTTAGGAACCCATATCAATTTGTTTGGACTCAATTTCCTGAATGGACAATAATGTGTCTTGTGACCAAACTTGCAATAAAAGTTGTATTTGCTTCTAACATGTAAGATGGGGCCTTTTACAAAGGTAGTTGGATTTTGGTGAGGACTCCTCACAAATCCAATCCCACTTCTTTTGGGAGCATGACCCTTGTTTGTAAGGATCATGTTTAATGACTTGCTACCAACCTCGAATTTCTTCAAGGTGTCCTTAAGTAGCAAGTTTTCTTTTTGACAGATTTCTAGATCATGACATTTTATACATGAATTTAAACTATCATGATATTCAATTTTTAACTTATTAAAATCACAAGTAAGACTATCATGTACCTTTTTTAGCAATTTGTATTTTCTATTTATAACTTTGCATTCATCAAATAAATCATGGAAGGCATTTAATAATTCATCGAAAGATAAATCAGCATCTAATAAATCCGTTACCTCCTCTCCGATGGCCATTAAGGCGTAATGAGCAACTTGCTCGGTGTTGGACTCCTCTTCTTCAAATGCGCTCGAGTCATCCCATGTTGCTTGAAGAGCCTTCTTCTTTGATGTTCTTCTTTTGACTTGGGGACAATCATTCTTGTAGTGTCCCGGCTTTTTACATTCGTAGCAGATCACTTGGTCCTTCTTGGGTTCAAGTTTATTTTTCACATCGTTTTTAAACTTGTTTCTTTTGAAGAATTTCTTAAACTTTCTTGTCAAAAGTGCCAAGTCATCATCACAGTCCTCATCACTTGAGTTTTCTCTCAAGTGGCATTCAGAAGTTTTAAGTGCCATATCCTTCCTGTTCTTTGGAATGATGTCTTCTTGCTCTTCATGAGCTTTGCAAGTCATTTCGTAGGTCATTAATGACCCGATTAGTTCTTCAAGAGGAAAGTTGCGCAGATCTTTTGCCTCTTGAATAGCAGTGACTTTAGGATCCCAACTTTTAGGAAGGGATCTTAGTATTTTATTTATGAGTTCAAAATCCGAAAAACTTTTTCCGAGTCCTTTTAGACCGTTGACGACATCCGTGAAACGGGTAAACATGTCGCCAATGGTTTCACTCGGTTTCATTCGGAAAAGTTCAAAAGAATGCAGCAACAGATTGATTTTTGACTCATTCACTCTACTTGTGCCCTCGTGGGTCACTTCAAGTGTGTGCCAAATATCAAATGCAGTTTCGCAAGTTGAAACACGATTAAACTCGTTTTTATCAAGTGCGCAAAATAAGGCATTCATAGCCTTTGCATTAAGAGTGAAAGCCTTCTTTTCCAACTCATTCCAATCGATCATTGGAAGAGAAGACTTTGAAAATCCGATTTCAACAAGGTTCCACAGTTCAAAATCCATAGAAATAAGAAAGATCCTCATTCGGGTCTTCCAGTAGGTGTAGTCCGTTCCACTGAACATGGGTGGACGTGTAATAGAATGCCCCTCTTGGTTTCCGGCGTATGCCATCTCTCTTGGGTTTTAATCCTTTAGAGAGTTATCCTTGCTCTGATACCAATTGTTAGGATCGAGAGCACTAAGAGGGGGGGGGGGGGGGGGGGTGAATTAGTGCAGCGGAAATCTTACAGCGATTTTAAAAACGAAAGCTGCGTTCGTCCGATAAAAAACGATTTCGATATAAAAGCAGAATCACAGTGCAGTTTGCGTCTAAGCGCAGTTTTGCGTCTAAGCGCAGTTTGCGTCTAAACACAGTTTGCGTCTAATCGCAGTTTGCGTCTAAGCACAGTTTGCGTCTAAGCACAGTTTGCGTCTAAGCGTAGTTTGCGTCTAAACTCAGTTTTACGTCCAAACGCAGTTTTACGTCTAAACGCAATTTTACGTCTAAACGCAGTTTTACGTCTAAACGTAGTTTTGCGTCTAAACGCAGTTTTACGTCTAAACACAGTTTTACATCTAAACGCAGTTTTACGTCTAAACGCAGTTTTACGTCTAAACGCAGTTTTACGTCTAAACGTAATTTTACGTCTAAATGTAGTTTTGCGTCTAAAAGCAGTTTTGAACCTTGAAAAGCGTTTTACGTAGAAAGCAATTTGCAGTTATAAATGGAATCCGAATGTAAGCGTAAACTGCAGTGTGAAGATCGTACGAAAACACGATTTACGTTTGAATGCAGATTCTGAAAGATCAGAGCTTAGAAACTCGTTCGTAAAGGCGCAGAGGGCAGTAGCAATGTAGGAGGTTTGCAGTAATGATAAAGTGCTCAAGGTAAAAGCAAACCAGAGATTTAGAGTGGTTCGGTCAGTCTTGACCTACTCCACTTTTGGCTTCCTCCTCCGACGAGGTCACCGACGTCAACTAGCTGCCTTCCTTCAATGGGCGAAGGCTAACTGCCCTTTTACAGTTTCTCTCCTTTTGACAGGCTCAGGAGACAACCTTTACAGATCCTTTCTCTCCTCTCTTTACAACTCAAGACTTGAAGAACAGAAGGAGGAGAACTTTAGGACTTTACACAAATTTGAGCTCTTAAAATCACTGAAAAGATCAAGAATTCGGTGTGGATCTGTATCTTTTCAGTGCTGAATGGGTGGGGTATTTATAGGCCCCATCCCAGTTCAAATTTGGAGCTCAAAACGATCAAATCGATCAAATCCCAGAATTCCGGGATCAGGCGGTTGCACCTCTTGACTGGAGAGGTTGCACCGCTTGGCAGAGCTCGGAGACTGAGCCCAGGCGGTTGCACCTCTCTGTCAGAGGCGGTTGCACCGCCTGAGTCTGGCTCGAAGACAGAGCCCCCGGCGGTGCCACCTCTTGACTGAGGCGGTTGCACCGCTCTGCCAGAGCTCGAAGACCGAGCTCAGGCGGTGCTACCTCTCTATCAGGGCGGTTCCACCGCCCAGTCTAGCTCGAAGACTGAGCTCTGGGCGGTTGCACCGCCCAGTCTCGCAGCCCTGGCGGTTGCACCTCCTGGCCTAGGCGGTTGCACCACCTGGTGCAATCAGGGTCCGAATGGTTCGCTCCATTCGGCCCAATTTGAATCTTTTCAGGGGCCCAATTGCCCCAAGATTAAGCTAATGGGATCACCTCCCATTTTCAAGCTTAATCATCGTGCTAACTACGATTAACTCTAAGACAACTTCTGCAGCTATGCTCCGATGCGTCAATCGCTTCTTCCGGCAAGTTTCCGGCGAACTTCCGTCGATCATCCGATAAACCCTCGGTGATCCTTCTGCGGACATCCGGCATACTCCTGGACTTTGCGACGATCCACTTGGCGAGTTCCGACGAGCTTCGCTTGGCAAGCTTCTGGACTTCTCAGATCTGTTCTCGCTGAACCTCCGACGACCGTCCGAACTTCCGTCGAACTCTCGAACTCCCAACGTGATCATGATCTTGACTCCGGCGCAACACCTGCTGCTTGTCTTACTCTCATCGTAGTTAATCCTGCACACTTATCTCAACACATAGATTAGATAACAAATGACAATTGACTTCATCATCAAAATCCGAGATTCAACATTGATAGTGTTTATGATTTGATCTATGTTTTGAGTGACATAGGATGCTTCGATCAGGAAGAGACAATTAAAGTAGGAAGAATCAAGTTGGGCCAAAGAAAAACATATCAGAAGATTGAACGTCGATCCGAAGGATCGGTCGACATATCGATAGGCTTCAGGCCATGAGTTCGGGCATTGGGCGAAGAAGAGCATATATTGTGCTAAGGAAATCGAAGTTGCGGAGGTTAACTGGTCGATTGGGCAATAGGCCGCAAGAGAGGACAATGCGCCGAAGAATCGGACGAAGCATCGATGAACCAATGACTTACCGGACAATATTTAATTAGCTTAGTAATAATTGTCTAGATCAAAATAGGTTTCAACTATGCAGGATTAACTATGATAGTAAGGCATAAAGCAAAATAAAGTCTCGGAGTCAAGGACGCGATTTTGTTGGGAGTTCGAGAGTTCGTCGGAAGTCCTGATGTTCGTCGGAAGTTCTATCAGAATTGACCGAGAAGTCCAGGAGCTTGCCAAAGAAGCTCATCGGAACTCGCCAAGAAGATCATCATGAAGTCCAGGAGCTTGTCGGGAGTCTGTTGGAACATTGCCGAGAGATCATCGAAAGTTCGCTAGAAGATCACCAAAAGCTCGCTAGAAGATCACCAAAAGCTTGCTAGAAGAAACATAGACTTACAAACTTGTTTAGCTTAGTAAATACCTTAAATTTCATAGTTAGCACATAATTGGGATTGAAATTAGGCCAACCCAATTAGGAACTAGTTGGGCCCATGTATGGACTGTGTTGGGCCCAATGAAATGCCCAAACAGTGACCTAACAACCGACAATGTCGTGGCACAGTCTCCGAGACTGTGTCAGGCGGTGGTACCGCCAGTCTAGGCAGTGGTACTACCCAGTGTCAGTGTCAGGCGATGGTACCGTCAGTCTGGGTGGTGGTACCGCCCAGACACAGTCTCCGAGAGACTGTCAAGCGGTGGTACCACCCAGTGTTAGTGCTGTAGGCGGTGGTACCACCCGTACCCAGGAGACCCAAGATGAGATATTTTTAGGCTCCAAGTTTGAATCAACTTGAAGCCTATAAATACCCCTCTCATCCCAGGTTAACAAACACAAGAATTGAGAGTGAAAAGGAGAAAAAATGTTATTGTAATCTTGTGTGAACTCCTCTCAAAGATTTAAGTGTTAGTATAGTTTGAGAGAAAAGTAAGTGGGGGTGTAAAGGTTCTCTCCTAAGCCTGTAAAAGGAGAATAGAGTTATAAAAGGGGAGTTGCCTATTAAAGGAAGATCATTAGTGGATGTCAGTGGCCTCGATGAAAGAGGAATCGATGGAGTGGATATAGGTCACAACGACCGAACCACTATAACTTGGTTTGCATTTACTTCTTGCAATTTACATTTACTGCAAACTGCCCTTCTTTACTTGCTTTACATCTACTACACTCTTCTATATGCTTTTAAGTAAACAACTTCCGAAATGGGTTTAATCGCAATGAGATTTTGAACCGACGTAATTTTTACCGCTGCACTATTTCACCCCCCTCTCTTAGTGTCAACTCGTTCCTAACACAAATTTGAATCCATTAGGGGCCTATAAATACCCCACTGATCCCTGCTTGATTTAAGCATGAAACTAAGTAGAAAAAGGAGAAAGAATACTTGAGAAAAATTGAAAACTCTCTTAGGATTTAGAGTCTCTTCCTCCTAGAGTTAGAAGTTTTCTAAGGGAGGAGTAAGGTCTAAAAGAGATGTGTAAAGGTTCTCTTCTAAGCCTGTGAAAGGAAGAAAGAGTTGTAAGGGTAGTTGATCTTCGCCCGTTGAAAGAGGATCAGTAGTAGAAGCTGGTGGCCTCGAGTGAAGAGGAATCGGGAGTGGATGTAGGCCATGACAACCGAACCACTATAAAATTGGTGTGCCTCCCTTTCTTTGCTTGTTTACTTATTTTGCAACTGCTTTACCTACTCAATACTACTCTTGTAAATGTTTTAAGTTTAAACATTTTTTCGATATTGGTTTTCATCAAACGAGAATTTTTAAACCGACGTGTTTTTATGTAAGTACTAATTCACCCTCACTCTTAGTGTCAATTTCGGTCCTAATAGGGGCGACATCACATGCACAGTGGAAGAACAAAAAATAAAATCCTAAAATTTTCATAGAAAAAAGGTTTCTTATCGTCATGCAAAGTTTGGTATGTAGAAACCCACGAAACCGAGAAATTACACATAAGAGAATTACCTAGGGAGATCGTATATCCCTAAATTCCTATAGATCTATGAGATTAGATGAAGGAGTTCGAATGCCCTCCTCTCTAGTAGTGATCATCACAGCAAGGGCTACGAAGACGCTTCTTAAATTTCTGCTATTGCCTTACACTCCCGCTGCACCTCCTCATGTGATTACAAAATCTCATAATTCCCACGGAAAAAAATTTTCTTAATGTCGTGCAAAAGTTAGTGCATAAAAACCCGTGAAACTGAAAAACTACGTGTAAGAGAATTACCTAAGGAGATTGTATATTCCTAAATTCTTACAAATCTATAGGATTAGATGAAGGAGTTTAAATGCCCTCCTCTCTAGTAGTGATCCACATGGTAGGGGCTGTGAAGACGCTCCTCAAATCGTTGCCCAAAACTCTTCCTCGCACGCACCACATAATCAAGAAGGAGCTGCTCCTTCTTATTGTCCACACTCCCCAAATAGAGGCTACGGTATGATAAGGAGAGGGAGAGCGGAGAATAGAATATGGCAGTCAAAAGGAACCTGGCCCATGGATCTTTGGTTCCCTCCTATTTATAGAGGCCCCTTGTCAACTTAACCCTAATAGATCCTATCATATTAGATGTTGGATCTCCATCCAACTATCCAAGCCTCTTAGATTAGTGTGTTTTACCTAATAATCTCTTATTTTCCTTTATTGGATCTCATCCATAGGATCCAATAATTTAGGGGGTTATTGGATATCCAATAAGATAAGGGTTCCAGCGGATATCTCATATCCAAACCTCTACTTGTCACAATACCTACTATATGTGTGTGATCCTCTAGACCCAATATCGAGTTGGCCATGAGTCATACTGGTCAGAACAATCTAACTCAATGAATTATTATATCTATAATAATTCACTCGACTTATTAACTACAGACATACTATGCTACTACACCGTAGTCCCCAGACGATACAAGGGAATATAATCCATTGGACATGTCTGTCCTCAATTACTATATATCTATAATCCCTCATCCATCTAATACCTCAGAGACCGTATACCAGGCATGGTGTTGTTAGGCCCATACGATTTTTACTCGAGTCTCGCTCTAATCGGATTCTCCCGGAGAACTTTTTCTCTCTTACTCTGAATCCCTAGCTACGGATTTATCAAAGCAAGAAAACATGAGATATTCTATTGAATCTCGATTTTTATTAATAAAATTAATTGATGAAATTAAGATCTAATGTGCGTTTGAGTAATACAAGACTAACCTCGATCAAGGAAAGACAATTCAATTAAAGTAGGAAGAATCAAATGTTGGGCTAGAATGGAACATGTCAAAAGATTAGGCGTCGGGCCGGAGGAATGGTTGACGTGCCGGAAGGACTTTGTGCTATAAGTTCGGGCATCATGTCGAAGGATCGGACATTGCGCTAAGGAGATTGGAAGTTGCGGGAGTAAACATGCCGATTGGGTAATACGCCGAAGGAGAGAACGATGCACCGAATGATCGAACGAAGCGTCGGATGAACCAATGACATGTCGGATAATATAGGATTCATGCTTGTAATTGTGTGTCTAGATCGAGTTAGTTTATGTCTAATTGAGTTGGTTTTGGGGTGAAACAACGTCAACTCAATTAGGGGCTAGTTGGGCTTGAGTTGGGGTTATTTTGGTCCAAGCAAAAGGCTGATTTGTTCACCCATAAAAGGGACAAGCGGTGGCACTATCATATTGGGTGGTGGTACCACCCAAACATAGTCTCCCAGACTATATTAAGTGGTGGTACCGTTAGACTAGGTAGTGGTACCGCCTAGACATAGTCTACTAAACTATATTAGCGGTGGTACCGCCAGACTTGGCGGTGGTACTATAGAGTGTCATTGTCAGATTGGGTAGTGGTACCACCCAGTGTCAGATGATGGTATTGCTCAATAATGATAATGATACCGTTAGTACCCTGAAAACCGATGATGAAACACTTTTTGGCTCCATTTTTGAAGCCATTATAGCCTATAAATACCTCACTCTTTCTTGCATGAAAGAGCATGAAAGTGTGAACAAAAAGTCTTGAGATTTTTTCCTTCTATTTTTTTTCTTTCTTTTCTTTTTTTTTTTCTTTCTTCCTTCCCCGAGATCTCTCTTTCCTCGATTTGAACCTTCTTTACTCTCCTCTTCTTTTTCCTCCTCTCTTCTTCTTCCTCCTCCTATGTTTAGGTGGTACCGCCCAAACACAGTCTCCTAGACTATGTCAGGTGGTGGTACCGCTAGATTGGGAAGTGGTACCGCCTAGACATAGCCTACCAAACTATGTCAAGCGATGGTACCGCTAGACTAGGCAATGGTACTACCCAATGTTAGTGTCAGATTGGGTGGTGGTACCACTCAATGTCAGACGAACAAGTTGTGGTACCGCTAGTTGTCAGTCTGC